>NC_057796.1:105739077-105748606 GCF_018294505.1 Triticum aestivum
GAGCCGCCGTCCTCGCCGTCCCGAGCTCCCTCCGCGCGCCGCCCGAGCTGTCGCTCCCTCCATCCGCCGACGCCGGATCCGCCTCCTCCGGTCGGCCCCGTCCCCACCGGCGTCTTCTCCGACCTCCCCGAGCGCAACTCCGATGAGCCGCCCCGCCTCGGCTTTCGTGCCACCAACCCTAGATCTGGAGAGGTTGAACCCCGAAATTTCCTCCAAGTCTTTTTCTGTCATATTATATTGCTCTGTTCATCATGGAATACCTCATTGCATACTGCTCCGTTTTGCGTGCATGATATTTCGAAATGTTTATCACGAGATGCTCTTCATTTTGTTCCATTATGCCATGCTCGTTTGTGTTCATCTTGATGCTCAAATCTCTGGTGCAAGAGTGCTATATGATGTTTACTGCTGTTACTTATCAGAACTTGATGTTTTGTTATTTTTGTTGCATTTGATATGTGCATCTTATGGGCATGAGCTCTACAGGTGTTTTGATCTATGCCATGCCATCTTTACAGAGGTGTATGCCATATATTTTTGTTATCTATGTGGTGACTAGCACAAGCATGCAAACTAGGCTTCGTGATGTTTCTGTTTTCAGGGACTTAGGATTTTGCTGTCTTTTACCTGCTATTATTTTGTTGCCATGTATCCATGTGTCTACAGTGAGATCGTGCTTCTTTTGAGTATGTTCAGTAAGGATGTTTTGTAGATATAGTTGTGCTCTATCCACCCATGGCCCTGTTAATGGAGTGCCCTAGCATGTCTCAATCTTGCTCTACTTTTGCTATAAAATGTTCCTGGCAGAATGTTAACATGATATTCAATTTTGCCAAGGTTGTTGTAGTTGATCCATACATGCTATGAACTTGCTCTTGCCATGGTTAACTTTATGAACATGCCATCTTGCTGTAGGTATGCTTGGTTTGTCATGCATTGCTTTGTGATGAGTGAATCGAGCTCACAAAGATGCCTTCATAATTCTGTTAATGCCATGCTCTGTTTTCTGCTGTCTGAAACCTGTTAACGAAACTTGCTATGTTTACATGGGTGCCATCGTATCTTCTGTACCTTTTTGGCTCATGGTTAGTAAGGGACTTTTGTTCTATGCATTTAGTAGATTCATGACGTGCCTTGTGTTGCTATGATAAGTTCCTATAGCATGTTGATTGATTGCTCTGAACATTGCTACCTGATGCTGTTTCAGCCATGTTCAGTATTTTCACCAAGTTTGTGAAGCTGATATCTTTTGCACATTTCCATGCTTGTTCGAACCTGTTATGGTGTGATCTAGCCGTATCTCAGTGTTCATCTTTTGTCAAGCATCTCCTGTAGATTACTGCCATATGCTTTGTTGCTATGTTGGAGTGCTGTAGTATAGTTTCTTGATGTATTCTAAGTGCTATCATGCTGTTAATCGCAGAATCGTGTCATCCTTATTTTGCTTGCCATTTGCAAACCTTGCATCCGTTTCCGGTGATCTTTATATCGATTTCGACCGAAATCATCTCATCTTTCCAGTGGCATGCTTGGTTTGCCAAGTTGATGCCTTGTTCATTTTTTTCTTCCGGAGCACGCATATGCATCGCATATCACATCTCGCATATCATGCATGTATTGCATCATGTTGCTTGTGCATTTCCCATGATTGATTGTGGTTCCATTGCTTGTGTTCTTACTGTGGGTAGAGCCGGGAGACGAGTTCGTGAACGAGGAACCTGTTGAGTACGCTTACGAGGATCAAGCTTTCGACAACTCTGAGAACCTTGCAGGCAAGATGACCATACCCTCGAAATCACTTCTATCTTTGCTTTGCTAGTTGTTCGCTCTATTGCTATGCTGCGCTACCTACCACTTGCTATATCATGCCTCCCATATTGCCATGTCAAGCCTCTAACCATCCTTTCCTAGCAAACCGTTGTTTGGCTAAGTTACCACTTTTGCTCAGCCCTTCTTATAGCATTGCTAGTTGCAGGTAAAGTTGAAGTTGGTTCCATGTTGGAACATGGATATTTTGGCATATCACAATATCTCTTATTTAATTAATGCATCTATATATTTGGTAAAGGGTGGAAGGCTCGGCCTTATGCCTGGTGTTTTGTTCTACTCTTGCCGCCCTAGTTTCTGTCATACCGGTGTTATGTTCCTTGAGTTTGCGTTCCTTACGTGGTTGGGTGATTTATGGGACCCCCTTGACAGTTCGCCTTGAATAAAACTCCTCCAGCAAGGCCCAACCTTGGTTTTACATTTGCCCACCTAAGCCTTTTTCCCTTGGGTTTTCGCGAGCCCGAGGGTCATCTTTATTTAACCCCCCGGGCCAGTGCTCCTTCGAGTGTTGGTCCGAACCGAGCAGCCTGCGGGGCCACCTCGGGGAAACTCGAGGCCTGGTTTTACTCGTAGCTTGACTTATCCGGTGTGCCCTGAGAACGAGATATGTGCAGCTCCTATCGGGATTTATCGGCACATCGGGTGGCTTTGCTGGCCTTGTTTTACCATTGTCGAAATGTCTTGTAAACCGGGATTCCGAGACTGATCGGGTCTTACCGGGAGAAGGTTTATCCTCCGTTGACCGTGAGAGCTTATAATGGGCTAAGTTGGGACACCCCTGTAGGGTATTATCTTTCGAAAGCTGTGCCCACGGTTATGAGGCAGATGGGAATTTGTTAATGTCCGGTTGTAGAGAACTTGACACTTGACTTAACTAAAACACATCAACTGTGTGTGTAGCCGTGATGGTCTCTTTTCGGCGTAGTCCGGGAAGTGAACACGGTTTGAGTTATGCATGAACGTAAGTAGTTTCAGGATCACTTCTTGATCATTTCTAGCTTCGCGACCGTTGCGTTGCTCCTCTCCTCGCTCTTATTTGCGTATGCTAGCCACCATATATGCTTAGTGCTTGCTGCAGCTCCACCTCATTACCCCATCCTTTCCTATAAGCTTAAATAGTCTTGATCTCGCGAGTGTGAGATTGCTGAGTCCTCGTGACTCACAGATTCTACCAAAACAGTTGCAGGTGCCGACGATACCAGTGCAGGAGACGCAACCGAGCTCAAGTGGGAGTTCGACGAGGAACGTGGTCGTTACTAATTTTCGTTTCCTGATGATCAGTACTGGAGCCCAGTTGGGACGATCGGGGATCTAGCATTTGGGGTTATCTTATTTTCATTTGGATTTGACCGTAGTCGGTCTATGTGTGGATTTTGGATGATGTATGAATTAATTTATGTATTGTGTGAAGTGGCGATTGTAAGCCAACTCTTGTTATCCCATTCTTGTTCATTACATGGGATTGTGTGAAGATGACCCTTCTTGCGACAATACCTACAATGCGGTTATGCCTCTAAGTCGTGCCTCGACACGTGGGAGATATAGCCGCATCGTGGGTGTTACAACTTGGTAATCAGAGCCATCCCCGACTTAGGAGCCCCCCTGCTTGATCAAATCGCTGGCGTTGTTGAGTCTAGAACAAAAAAATATTTTGAGTCTTAGGATTATATATATCGGAGAGTAGGATTCTTATTACTCCTCAGTCCCTTCGTCGCTCTGGTGAGGCCTCCTGACGTAGAAGTTTTGACTCTTCTCTCCTCAAATTTCACTAACATTTTCTTAGGATCAAGCGGGTATCTTGGAATCGTTCCGATGGTTTTGTGACGAGAACATTGTTCTTGGTGCCTCCTGACATTTAGGGGTTGTGGCAGTGTCCCGAGGAGTTGAGCTCTGAGGTGTTGTCGTCACAATTTTATCGTTGCAGTTCTGGAATACCTGAGTTTCGCCGACATCGAAAATCTCTTTTATGCAGTTGTTGGTGAGATCACCTCGACGCCACCCAGTACTGGGGCGGGAGTTTGGGAGTATTGCCATAACTCGTATAACGGATGCTTTTCGAAGGTTGAGGTACACGATTTCCGAAGGTTTCTTGGTTATGTGTTGACGGATGGATACAGCTGGATCTAGGGATTGCTAGTTTGGGTGATATATTTTGTATCCCCTGTATCCCCAACACCAGATTGCGCAACCAGAAAGTTTCGGGAGTTTATAGGTGGGATTCAAGTAGCTCTTAGCATTTCTTCCCGCAGATATTTGGTTTGTGATTGGGTAATCCTTACCACTTATTTGTTCCAGTTGCACCATGTTATTTTATTCATCAACCCTTTATCAAGTGGCTTCTCACCTTAATGGAAGTGTGATTATTTACAATGGAATTCATTCGTTCATCCTTGTTCGAATGGTTATTCTGAAGACTATATGTTGCAATTTCTATCCGTTGATTCAACTTGTCTATCTGTCTATCAAGATGCTAATGAATGTCACCCTCTTCAGGATGGCTCCGCCAACGCGTCAGAATCCGGAACGCAATGATGGGAGTTAGGCGAACCCTCCGCCACCACCTCCGCCTCCGGAGACATGGCAAGCTATCATGGCAGCCACCAACGCCAATGCTCAAATGATTTTGCAACTCTTGCAAGAACGCACCCAAGGGCAAGGCAACCAAGGAAATCAAGGTCAAGGCAACAGTCAGCCTCACTTCGCTACCCTCAACCAGTTCCTCGCAAATCAGCCGAAGTCTTTCAGCTACTGTGCCGAGGCCACAGACGCCGATGATTGGCTCGTGGACATCAATAAGCATTTTGAATGTAGCAATGTCAGGCCTGAGGACTTTGTCAAGTTCGCTTCTTTTCAACTCAAGGATCAAGCTGCCGAGTGGTATCAACAATACAAAGATTCCAGAGGAGGTCGTGTGATTACCTGGGATGATTTCCGCCGAGACTTCAAAGCTCACCACATTCCACAAAGTGTTGTTGAGAGCAAGCGTGAGGAGTTCCGCAATCTCAAGCAAGGCAGCATGTCTGTGTATCAATACAATACCCAGTTTCAGAAACTCACTCGCTTCGCTAAGCAAGACGTTCCTGATGAAAAGAGTATGATCTATCAATTCAGAGGTGGCCTTAGAGAAGATCTGCAATTACCTCTCGTGCTTTTTGAGCTGACCAAGTATGATGATTTCTACAATATGGCACTGAAGCAAGAGGCTGCTCAGCTCAAGTGTGAGGCTTCTAAGAAGAGAGTCAGGGACGCAGTTCAGTCTTCTTCTTCCTCACTAGTGGCTGCTAAGCAACAGAAGTTCTGGTTGCCTCCTCCTCCGTTTCGTCAGCCTTTCCAGCAGAAGAACAAAGGTGGCCATGGATCTTCCCACCCACCCAACCCTGGCTATCAGAACAAGTCTCAGAATCAAGCTCCAAAGTCAAATGCTCCTATCATCGTCCACTCTCAGAGGTGACTTGCAACAAGTGTCAGCAGAAAGGTCACTATGCTAACAAGTGCTTCAACCAAAGGCGCCTTCCGCCTCCTCCTCCTGTGAGATCTTCCAGCAATGCAGTGGTCAAGCATAATCCCAAGTCGGCAAAGGTGAATATGATGAATGCAGCTCAAGCGGAGGAATCTACTGATGTGATAATGGGTAATCTCTCAGTTAATGATATTCCTGCAAAAGTCTTATTTGATACTAGTGCTTCGCTTTGTTTCATGTCAAGACCATTTTTTGCCAAGCATGAATTCACTTGTTCACATTTGGGTAAACCCATGGATGTCGTTTCTCCGGGTAAACGTTTGAGTTCTAGTTTGGTGGTTCCGGATGTTTCCATCAAGATGGGAAACTATAAATTTCTGTCTTCTCCTATTGTCCTTGGTGACTCTGATATTGATCTAATTCTCGGGATGGACTGGCTTTCTAAGCACAAGGCTCAACTTGATTGCGCTGCCAGGGAAATTCAATTGACACACTCTTCTGAGGATGTTATCATCTATGCCGCTCGTGATGAAACCATTCAGTTATTTTCTCTCAATGAGAAGGGCGAGCTAGACATAATCTCTCAGATTCCAGTCGTTTGTGAGTACCAAGATGTCTTTCCAGAAGAGCTTCCAGGTATGCCTCCTCACCGGCCAGTTGAGTTCGTTATCGATCTTGAGCCTGGCACGAAACCCGTTTGCAAGTGTCCTCACAAGCTTGGACCCAAGGAGCTGAAGGAATTGAAGAAACAGCTCGATGAACAAGAGCGTCTGGGTTTGATCAGACCGAGTTCATCCCCATGGGGTTGTGGTGTTCTTTTTGTCCAGAAGAAGGATGGCACAGACCGACTTTGTGTCGACTACCGTCCATTGAACAAGAAGACAATTAAGAACAAGTATCCACTTCCCAACATCAATGAGCTATTCGTGCAACTTAAAGGTGCTAAAGTATTCTCCAAGCTTGACCTTCGTATGGGTTATCATCAGATTCGCATTCGTGAAGAAGATATTCCCAAGACAGCATTCAGAACAAGCTTTGGTTCTTATGAATATACTGTCATGTCTTTCGGCCTTGTCAATGCTCCTCCAACATTCTCTCGAAAGATGAATTTCTTCTTCAACCCCTATACCAATGAATTCGTCCTGGTGTATCTCGATGATATCTTGGTCTTCTCCAAGAATAAGAAGGATCATGCCAAACATTTGCGATTGGTGCTCGACAAGCTCAGAGAGTATCAATTCTATGCGAAGTTTTCCAAATGTGAGTTTTGGCTTGATGAAGTTCTTTACCTTGGTCATATCATCTCTGCCAAGGGCATCGCTGTTAATCCCGAGAAGATGTCTGCAACTGTGAATTGGGAACCTCCTCAGAATGTCAAGCAGCTCCGCAGTTTCCTTGGTCTTGCAAGCTATTGCCGAAGATTCGTTGAGAATTTCTCTAAGATTGCAAAGCCTCTTTCCAACCTCCTCCAGAAGCATGTGAAGTATGTCTGGACTCCTGAGTGTGATGTTGCTTTCAACACTCTCAAAGAGAAACTCGTCACAGCTCCTGTCTTAACTCCTCCCGACGAATCCAATCCATTCGAAGTTTTCTGTGATGCTTCTCTTCAAGGTCTCGGTGCTGTGTTAATGCAAGAGAAGAAAGTTGTGGCCTATACCTCTCGTCAGTTGAAGCCCAACGAAAAGAACTACCCCACTCACGATCTCGAGTTGGTGGCAGTTGTCCATGCATTAATAACATGGAGACATCTCTTGTTGGGAAGAAAAGTGGACATATTCACCGATCATAAGAGTCTCAAGTACATCTTCACTCAGCCCAACCTCAACCTCAGGCAAACTCGATGGGTCGAAATGATTCAAGAGTACAATCCGACTATTGAATATACTCCAGGCAAGGCCAACGTCATTGCAAATGCTTTGAGCAGGAAGGCTTATTGCAACAGCTTAATTCTCAAGCCATTTCAACCGGATATTTGTGAAGCTTTCCGCAAACTGAATCTCTAAGTTGTTCCTCAAGGCTTTCTTGCCAACCTCCTAGTCTCTCCTACTTTGGAAGATCAAATTCGTGAGGCACAACTCCTGGATACCATGGTGAAGAAGGTGAAACGTGGTATTGACAAGGGTCTTTCCAAATACAAGTGCTATCGCATTGATGACAGAGACACTTTATTCTTCGAGGACCGGATTGTGGTTCCTAAAGGTGATCTAAGGAAAGTCATTATGAACGAGGCACACAATTCCCTTCTTTCCATTCATCCTGGAAGTACGAAGATGTACCATGACCTCAAGCAGTCGTATTGGTGGACTCGAATGAAGCGAGAAATCGCTCAATTCGTGAACGAATGTGATGTCTGTCGAAGGGTGAAAGCAGAACACCAATGACCAGCTGGTCTCCTCCAACCTCTTGCTATTCCAGAATGGAAGTTTTATCATATCGAATTGGACTTCGTGACTGGATTTCCTAAGTCCAAGCGTGGAAATGATGCTATCTTCGTTGTCATCGACAAGCTTACTAAAGTGGCTCATTTTCTTCCTATCAAAGAATCTATCACAGCAGCTCAGTTGGCAGAGCTATACACCTCCAGGATTGTCTCCTTGCACGATATTCCACAATTGATATCTTTAGATCGTGGAAGCATCTTCACTTCTAAGTTCTGGGACTCCTTCCAGAAGGCCATGGGCACCAACATTCGCTTCAGCACAGCTTTCCATCCTCAAACTAGTGGCCAAGTCGAGCGAGTCAATCAAATCCTTGAAGATATGCTCAGGGCTTGTGTCATTTCCTTTGGCATGAAGTGGGAAGATTGTCTTTCATATGCCGAATTCTCCTACAACAACAGCTTCCAAGCGAGTTCGGGCAAGGCCCATTCGAGATTCTGTATGGCAGAAAGTGTCGTACTCCTCTCAATTGGTCAGAGACTGGTGAATGCCAACTTCTTGGCAATGACTTAATCACAGAGGCTGAAGAAATGTGTAAAGTCATCCGTGAAAATCTCAAAGCCGCGCAATCGCGCCAGAAGAGTTACTATGATAGCAAGCACCATGACTTGGCTTTCGAGATCGGAGAACATGTCTACCTCCGCGTCTCTCCAATGAAAGGCACTCATCGCTTCGGTATCAAAGGGAAGCTTGCCCCTAGATATGTGGGTCCTTTCAAGATCATTGGCAAAAGAGGCGACCTCGCCTATCAACTTGAGCTTCCCTCCAACTTCGCAAACGTGCATGATGTGTTCCACGTGTCACAGCTTCGCAAGTGCTTCAAGACTCCTGAGCGCACCATCAACTTCGAGGAGATTGACCTCCAAGAAGATCTGTCTTATCATGAGCACCCCGTTGCTATTCTTGAAGAAACTGAGCGCAAGACTCGCAACAAGTCAATCAAATTCCTGAAAGTGAAGTGGTCGCACCATTCCGACCGAGAAGCCACCTGGGAGCGGGAGGACCACCTCCGTTCCGAATATCCGGAGTTCTTTCAGTCCTAGATCTCGGGACGAGATCCTCTCGTAGTGGTGGAGTGTTGTAAGACCCCGGATGTAACTTTCCATATTTGTAACTCCAACTCTTGCCATTTTCGGCTATGTGTTATGATATTCCCTTCGTGGTCGGGTTTTGTTTTTCGTTTTATATTTTGTTCATGTCATGCATCTCATATCATGTCGTCATGTGCATCTCATTTGCATACGTCTTCGTCTCATGCATCCGAGCATTTCCCCGTTGTCCGTTTTGCAATCCGACAGTCCCACATGCACCGGCGCACCCCTCTTGTCTCTTTTCGTGAGCGGGTGTTAAACATTCTCGGAATGGACCGAGGTATGCCAAGTAGCCTTGGTACACCACCGGTAGACCACCTGTCAAGTTTCGTTCCATTTGGAGGTCGTTTGATGCTCCAACGTTAACCGGGTAACCGCAAAGGACTTTTGTGTGTTGCAGCCAAACACCCCTCCAAACAGCCCAATAACCCATCTAATCCCCCTCCATGCTCTCGGTCGTTCGATCACGATCGTGTGGGCGAAAACCACACTCCATTTGGAGTTTCCTAGCTCCCTCTAGCTATAAATATGTGAGCCTCCCCGAAATCCCGCAATCCAAAAACCCTAGCCCGCTCCCTCTCCGCCGCCGGACACGTCCGGTCCGGTCGGACACATCGCCGCCGCCGCTCAGAGCCAACCGGGCCGCGCCACTTGTCGCGCCATCGCCTCCCCCGCCGAAGCCCGCGAGGCCCGTGCCTGGCCCCCGCGGCCCG
>NC_057796.1:105749016-105812462 GCF_018294505.1 Triticum aestivum
GAGCCGTCGCTCCCTCCATCCGCCGGCGCCGGATCCGCCTCCTCTGGTCGGCCCCGTCCCCGCCGGCGTCTTCTCCGACCTCCCCGAGCGCAACTCCGGCGAGCCGCCCCGCCTCGGCTTCCGTGCCACCAACCCTAGATCTGGAGAGGTTGAACCCCGAAATTTCCTCCAAGTCTTTTTCTCTCATATTATGTTGCTCTGTTCATCATGGCATATCTCATTGCATACTGCTCCGTTTTGCGTGCCTGATATATCGAAATATTCATGACGAGATGCTCTTCATTTTGTTCCATTGTGCCATGCTCGTTTGAGTTCATCTTGATGCTCAAATCTCTGGTGCAAGAGTGCTATATGATGTTTACTGCTGTTACTTATCAGAACTTGATGTTTTGTTATTTTTGTTGCATTTGATGTGTGCATCTTATGGGCATGAGCTCTACAGGTGTTTTGATCTATGCCATGCCATCTTTACATAGGTATATGCCATGTATTTTTGTGATCTATGTGGTGACTAGCACAAGCATGCAAACTAGTCTTTTACCTGCTGTTATTTTGGTGCCATGTATCCATGTGTCTACAGTGAGATCCGTGCTTCTTTTGAGTATGTACAGTAAGGATGTTTTGTAGATATAGTTGTGCGCTATCCATCCATGCCCCTGTTTGCAATTATGGTGTGCCCTAGCATGTCTCAATCTTGCTCTACTTTTGCTATAAAATGTTCCTGGCAGAATGTTAACATGATATTCAATTTTGCCAAGGTTGTTGTAGTTGATCCATACATGCTATGAACTTGCTCTTGCCGTGGTTAGCTTCATGAACATTCCATCTTGCTGTAGGTATGCTTGTTTTGTCATGCATTTCTTTGTGATGAGTGAATCGAGCTCACAAAGGTGCCTTCATAATTCTGTTAATGCCATGCTCTGTTTTCTGCTAAGTCTGGAACCTGTTAACGAAACTTGCTATGTTTACATGGGTGTCATCATATCTTCTGTACCTTTTTGGCTCATGGTCAGTAAGGGATTTTTTTCCTATGCATTTAGTAGATTCATGACATGGCTTGTTTTGCTATGATAAGTTCCTGTAGTATGTTGATTGATTGCTCTGAACATTGCTACCTGATGTTGTTTCAGCCATGTTCAGTATTTTCACCAAGTCTGTGAAGCTGATATCTTTTGCACTTTTTCCATGCTTGTTTGAACCTGTTATGGTGTGATATAGCCGTAGCTCATTGTTCATACTTTGTCAAGCATCTCCTGTAGATCACTGCCATATGCTTTGTTGCTATGTTGGAGTGCTGTAGTATAGTTTCTTAATGTATTCTAAGTGCTATCATGCTGTTAATCGCAGAATCGTGTCATCCTTGTTTTGCTTGCCATTTGCAAACCGTGCATCCGTTTCCGGTGATCTTTATATCGATTTCGAACGAAATCATCTCATCTTTCCAGTGGCATACTTGGTTTTCCAAGTTGATGACTTATTCTTTTTTTCTTCCGGAGCACGCATATGCATCGCATATCACATCTCGCATATCATGCATGTATTGCATCATGTTGCTTGTGCATTTCCCGTGATTGATTGTGGTTCCATTGCTTGTGTTCTTGCTGTGGGTAGAGCCGGGAGACGAGTTCGTGAACGAGGAACCTGTTGAGTATGCTTACGAGGATCAAGCTTTCGACAACTCTGAGAACCTTGCAGGCAAGATGACCATACCCTCGAAATCACTTCTATCTTTGCTTTGCTAGTTGTTCGCTCTATTGCTATGCTGCGCTACCTACCACTTGCTATATCATGCCTCCCATATTGCCATGTCAAGCCTCTAACCATCCTTTCCTAGCAAACCGTTGTTTGGCTAAGTTACCACTTTTGCTCAGCCCTTCTTATAGCGTTGCTAGTTGCAGGTGAAGTTGAAGTTGGTTCCATGTTGGAACATGGATATTTTGGCATATCACAATATCTCTTATTTAATTAATGCATCTATATATTTGGTAAAGGGTGGAAGGCTCGGCCTTATGCCTGGTGTTTTGTTCCACTCTTGCCGCCCTAGTTTCCGTCATACCGGTGTTATGTTCCTTGAGTTTGCGTTCCCTACGCGGTTGGGTGATTTATGGGACCCCCTTGTCAGTTCGCCTTGAATAAAACTCCTCCAGCAAGGCCCAACCTTGGTTTTACATTTGCCCACCTAAGCATTTTTCCCTTGGGTTTTCGCGAGCCCGAGGGTCATCTTTATTTAACCCCCCGGTCCAGTGCTCCTTCGAGTGTTGGTCCGAACCGAGCAGCCTGCGGGGCCACCTCGGGGAAACTCGAGGCCTGGTTTTACTCGTAGCTTGACTTATCCGGTGTGCCCTGAGAACGAGATATGTCCAGCTCCTATCGGGATTTGTCAGCACATCGGGCGGCTTTGCTGGCCTTGTTTTACCATTGTCGAAATGTCTTGTAAACCGGGATTCCGAGACTGATTGGGTCTTCCCGGGAGAAGGTTTATCCTTCGTTGACCGTGAGAGCTTATAATGGGCTAAGTTGGGACACCCCTGCAGGGTATTATCTTTCAAAAGCCGTGCCCGCAGTTATGAGGCAGATGGGAATTTGTTAATGTCCGGTTGTAGAGAACTTGACACTTGACTTAACTAAAACACATCAACTGTGTGTGTAGCCGTGATGGTCTCTTTTCGGCGTAGTCCGGGAAGTGAACACGGTTTGAGTTATGCATGAACGTAAGTAGTTTCAGGATCACTTCTTGATCATTTCTAGCTTCGCGACCGTTGCGTTGCTCCTCTCCTCGCTCTTATTTGCGTATGCTAGCCACCATATATGCTTAGTGCTTGCTGTAGCTCCACCTCATTACCCCATCCTTTCCTATAAGCTTAAATAGTCTTGATCTCGCGGGTGTGAGATTGCCGAGTCCTCGTGACTCACAGATTCTACCAAAACAGTTGCAGGTGCCGACGATACCAGTGCAGGAGACGCAACCGAGCTCAAGTGGGAGTTCGACGAGGAACGTGGTCGTTACTATGTTTCGTTTCCTGATGATCAGTACTGGAGCCCAGTTGGGACGATCGGGGGTCTAGCATTTGGGGTTATCTTATTTTCATTTGGATTTGACCGTAGTCGGTCTATGTGTGGATTTTGAATGATGTATGAATTAATTTATGTATTGTGTGAAGTGGCGATTGTAAGCCAACTCTTGTTATCCCATTCTTGTTCATTACATGGGATTGTGTGAAGATGACCCTTCTTGCGATAATACCTACAATGCGGTTATGCCTCTAAGTCGTGCCTCGACACGTGGGAGATATAGCCGCATCGTGGGTGTTACATCTGGGCTGGGCCTCCGGTTAATAGGTTAGTCCCAAAAATAATATAAAAGTGGATAATAAAGCCCAATATTGTCCAAAACAGTAGATAATATAGCATGGAGCAATCAAAAAATTTAGATACGTTGGAGACGTATCAAGCACCCCCAACCTTAATTCCTGCTCGTCCTCGAGTAGGTAAATGATAAAAAAGATAATTTTTGATGTGGAATGCTACTATAATTTCAATGTAATTCTTCTTAATTGTGGTATGAATATTCAGATCCGAAAGATTCAAGATAAAAGTTCATATTGACATAAAAATAATAATACTTCAAGCATACTAACTAAGAAATTATGTCCTCTCAAAATAACATGGCCAAAGAAAGTTCATCCCTACAAAATCATATAGTTTAGTCATGCTCCATTTTCATCACACAAGAATGCTCTCATCATGCACAACCCCGATGACAAGCCAAGCAATTGTTTCATACTTTAGTAATCTCAAACCTATAAACTTTCACGCAATATATGAGCGCGAGCCATGGACATAGCACTATGGGTGGAATAGAATATGATGATGGGGGTTATGTGGAGAAGACAAAAAGGAGAAAGTCTCACATTAACGAGGCTAATCAATGAGCTATGGAGATGCCCATCGATTGATGTTAATGCAAGGAGTAGGGATTGCCATGCAACGGATGCGCTAGAGCTATAAATGTATGAAAGCTCAACAAAAGAAACTAAGTGGGTGTGCATCCAACTTGCTTGCTCACGAAGACCTAGGGCACTTGAGGAGGCCCAATGTTGGAATATACAAGCCAAGTTCTATAATGAAAAATTCCCACTAGTATATGAAAGTGACAAAACAAGAGACTCTCTATCATGAAGATTATGGTGCTACTTTGAAGCACAAGTGTGGCAAAGGATGGTAGCATTGTCCCTTCTCTCTTTTTCTCTCATTTTTTTGGGCCTTCTCTTTTTTTATGGCCATTCTCTCTCTCTCTTTTTTATTCATCACTTGGGTCAATGCTCTAGAAAATGATGATCATCACACATCTATTTATTTACAACTCAATGATTAGAACTCGATACTAGAACAAAGTATAACTCTATATGAATGCCTCCGGCGGTGTACCGGGATATGCAATGAATCAAGAGTGACATGTATGAAAGAATTATGAAACGGTGGCTTTGCCACAAATACTATGTCAACTACATGATCATGCTAAGCAATATGACAATGATGAATGTGTCATGATAAACGGAATGGTGGAAAGTTGCATGGCAATATATCTCGGAATGGCTATGGAAATGCCATAATAGGTAGGTATGGTGGCTGTTTTGAGGAAGATATAAGGAGGTTTATGTGTGAAAAAGTGTATCATATCACGGGGTTTGGATGCACCGGCGAAGTTTTCACCAACTCTCAATGTGAGAAAGGGCAATGCACGGTACTGAAGAGGCTAGCAATGATGGAAGGGTGAGAGTGCGTATAATCCATTGACTCAACATTAGTCATAAAGAACTCACATACTTATTGCAAAAATCTACAAGTCATCAAAAACCAATCACTACACGCATGCTCCTAGGGGGATAGATTGGTAGGAAAAGACCATCGCTCGTCCCCGACCGCCACTCATAAGGAGGACAATCAAAGGACACCTCATGTTTCAAATTTGTTACATAACGTTTACCATACGTGCATGCTACGGGACTTGCAAACTTCAACACAAGCATTTCTCAAATTCACAACTACTCAACTAGCACGACTTTGATATTATTACCTCCATATCTCAAAACAATCATCAAGCATCAAACTTCTCTTAGTATTCAACACACTCATAAGAAAGTTTTTACCAATCTTAAATACCTAGCATATTAGGATTATTTAAGCAAATTACCATGCTATTTAAGGCTCTCAAAATGATCTAAGTGAAGCATGAGAGATCAATAGTTTCTATAAAACAAATCCACCACCGTGCTCTAAAAGATATAAGTGAAGTACTAGAGCAAAACTATATAACTCAAAAGATATAAGTGAAGCACAAAGAGTATTCTAATAATTTCCAAATCATGTATGGCTCTCTCAAAAGGTGTGTACAGCAAGGATGATTGTGTTAAACTAAAAAGCAAAGACTCAAATCATACAAGACGCTCCAAGCAAAACACATATCATGTGGTGAATAAAAATATAGCTCCAAGTAAAGTTACCGATGGAAGTAGACGAAAGAGGGGATGCCTTCCGGGGCATCCCCAAGCTTTGGCTTTATGGTGTCCTTAGATTATCTTGGGGGTGCCATGGGCATACCCAAGCTTAGGCTCTTGCCACTCCTTGTTCCATAATCCATCAAAATCTTTCACCCAAAACTTGAAAACTTCACAACACAAAACTCAACAGAAATCTCGTGAGCTCCGTTAGCGAAAAAAAACAAAAGACCACTTCAAGGTACTGTAATGAACTCATTCTTTATTTATATTGGTGTTAAACCTACTGTATTCCAACTTCTCTATGGTTTATAAACTATTTTACTAGCCATAGATTCATCAAAATAAGCAAACAACACACGAAAAACAGAATCTGTCAAAAACAGAACAGTCTGTAGTAATCTGTAACTAACGCAAACTTCTGGAACTCCAAAAAATCAGCCAAAATAGGAAGACCTAGGAAATTTGTTTATTGATCAGCAGCAATTGGAATCAGTATTTTATCACGTTCTGGTGATTTTTAACAATTGTTTTCGTGAACATAAAGTTTCTGGAAATTTCTGCAAGATCAAATAACTATCATCCAAGAAGATCCTATAGGTTTAACTTGGCACAAACACTAATTAAAACATAAAAACACATCTAACCAGAGGCTAGAACAAATATTTATTCCTAAACAGAAGCAAAAAGCAAAAAACTAAAATAAAATTGGGTTGCCTCCCAACAAGCGCTATTGTTTAACGCCCCTAGCTAGGCATAGAGATTTCAATGATGCTCACATGAAAGACAAGAATTGAAGCGCAAAAAGAGAATCATAAAATACGTGACAAAAACATCTAAGTATAACATACTTCCTATGCATAGGCATCTTATAGGCGAACAAGTTATCAAGGCAAGCAAAAACTAGCATATGCAAGGAAGCGGAAAGAAACAATAGCAATCTCAACATAACGAGTGGTAATTTAGTAACATGAAAATTTCTACAACCATATTTTCCTCTCTCATAATAATTACATGTAGGATCATAAGCAAATTCAACAATATAGCTATCACAAAACATATTCTTAATATGATCCACATGTATGCAAAGTTGACACTCTTCCAAAATAGTGGGATTAACATTAACTAAAGTCATGACCTCTCCAAACCCACTTTTATCAAAAATACCATAAGATTGAACATTCTCCAAATATGTGGGATCTAAAGTTGACACTCTTCCAAACCCACTTTCAATATTATTGCAAACATTATTATCAATCTCATATTCATCATGGGGCTTAAATAAATTTTCAAGGTCATAAGAAGAATCACCCCAATCATGATCATTGCAACAAGTAGTGGACATAGCAAAACTAGCATCCCCAAGCTTAGGGTTTTGCATATTATTAGCACAATTGACATTAATAGAATTTATAATAACATCATTGCAATCATGCTTTTTATTCAAAGATCTATCGTGAATCACTTCATAAGTTTCTTCTTTCAACACTTCATCACAATTTTCAGATTCACGAATTTCAAGCAAAACCTCATAAAGATAATCTAGTGCACAAAACTCAGCAATAGGTTCATCATAATTGGATCTCTTAAAGAGATTAGCAAGTGGATGAGGATCCATAAACTTTTAGCAAGCGAAGATGCAAGCAAAAAGAAGGCACATGGAAAAGAGAGGGCGAATAAAACGGCAAGGGTGAAGTGGGGGAGAGGAAAACGAGAGGCAAATGGCAAATAATGTAATGCGGGAGATAAGGGTTTGTGATGGGTACTTGGTATGTTGACTTTTGCGTGGACCTCCCCGCAACGGCGCCAGAAATCCTTCTTGCTATCTCTTGAGCACTGCATTGGTTTTCCCTTCAAGAGGAAAGGGTGATGCAGCAAAGTAGCGTAAGTATTTCCCCTCAGTTTTTGAGAACCAAGGTATCAATCCAGTAGGAGGCTACGCGCGAGTCCCTTGTACCTACACAAAACAAATAACTCCTCGCAACCAACGCGATAAGGGGTTGTCAATCACTTCACGGTCACTTACGAGAGTGAGATCTGATAGATATGATAGGATAATATTTTTGGTATTTTTGTGATAAAGATGCAAAGTAAAATAAAAGCAAAGGAAAAAAGCAAAGGAAATAACTAAGTGTTGGAAGATTAATATGATGAAGATATACCCGCGGGCCATAGGTTTCACTAGTGGCTTCTCTTAAGAGCATAAGTATTTTACGGTGGGTGAACGAATTACTGTTGAGCAATTGACAGAATTGAGCATAGTTATGAGAATATCTAGGTATGATCATGTATATAGGAATCACGTCCGAAACAAGTAGACCGACTCCTGCCTGCATCTACTACTATTAATCCACTCATCGACCGCTATCCAGCATGCATCTAGAGTATTAAGTTTATGAAAACAGAGTAACGCCTTAAGCAAGATGACATGATGTAGAGGGATAAATTCATGCAATATGATAAAAAACCCATCTTGTTATCCTCGATGGCAACAATACAATACGTGCCTTGCTGCCCCTACTGTCACTGGGAAAGTACACCGCAAGATTGAACCCAAAGCTAAGCACTTCTCCCATTGCAAGAAAGATCAATCTAGTAGGCCAAACCAAACTTATAATTTGAAGAGACTTACAAAGATAACCAATCATACATAAAAGAATTCAGAGAAGATTCAAATATTATTCATAGATAATCTTGATCATAAACCCACAATTCATCGGTCTCAACAAACACACCGCAAAAAGAAGATTACATCGAATAGATCTCCACGAGAGAGGGGGAGAACATTGTATTGAGATCCAAAAAGAGAGAAGAAGCCATCTAGCTACTAGCTATGGACCCGAAGGTCTGAAGTAAACTACTCACACTTCATCGGAGATGCTATGGTGTTGATGTAGAAACCCTCCGTGATGGATGCCCCCTCCGGCGGAGCTCCGGAACAGGCCCCAAGATGGGATCTCGTGGGTACAGAAGGTTGCGCGGTGGAATTAGGTTTTTTTGGCTCCTTTTCTGATTGTTTGGGGGTACGTAGGTATATATAGGAGGAAGAAGTACGTCGGTGGAGCAACATGGGGCCCACGAGGGTGGAGGGCGCGCCTGGGGGGTGGGCGTGCCCCCTACCTTGTGGCCTCCTGGAAGCTTCTCTTACGTAGGGTCCAAGTCTCCTGGATCATGTTCGTTCCAAAAATCACGCTCCCGAAGGTTTCATTCCGTTTGGACTTCCTTTGATATTCTTTTTCTGCGAAACTCTGAAATAGGCAAAAAACAGCAATTCTGGGCTGGGCCTTCGGTTAATAGGTTAGTGCCAAAAATAATATAAAAGTGGATAATAAAGCCCAATATTGTCCAAAACAGTAGATAATATAGCATGGAGCAATCAAAAATTATAGATACGTTGGAGACGTATCAGTATCCACTATGTTCTAAGATTGATGTTGCTATGACTTTGCTATGCTTAATGCTTGTCACTAGGGCCCGAGTACCATGATTTCAGATCTGAACCTATTATGTTTTCATGAATATATGTGAGTTCTTCATCCTATCTTGCAAGTCTATAGTCACCTACTATGTGTTATGATCCGGCAACCCCGAAGTGACAATAATCGGGACAACTCCCGGTGATGACCGTAGTCTGAGGAGTTCATGTATTCACTATGTGTTAATGCTTTGGTCCGCTACTCTATTAAAAGGAGGCCTTAATATCCCTTAGTTTCCGTTAGGACCCCGCTGCCACGGGAGGGTAGGACAAAAGATGTCATGCAAGTTCTTTTCCATAAGCACGTATGACTATATTCGAAATACATGCCTACATTACATTGATGAATTGGAGCTAGTTTCGTGTCACCCTATGTTATGACTGTTACATGATGATCCGCATCCGGCATAATTATCCATCACCGATCCAATGCCTACGAGCTTTTCATATATTGTTCTCCGCTTATTTACTTTTCCGTTGCTATTGTTACAATTACTACAAAACCCAAAAATATTACTTTTGCTACCGTTACTGTTACTATCATACTACTTTGCTACTAAATACTTTGCTGCAGATATTAAGTTATCCAGGTGTGGTTGAGTTGACAACTCAACTGCTAATACTTGAGAATATTCTTTGGCTCCCCTTGTGTCGAATCAATAAATTTGGGTTGAATACTCTACCCTCGAAAACTGTTGCGATCCCCTATACTTGTGGGTTATCATAGCTCAACAAGGAGGTCGAGGACGACACGACGGAGCTTCTGGACCGCTCGAGAGGACGAGGAAGAGGCGATGGCCGCGGTGGTGCTCGGCGGCGGCGGCGCATTCGGTTGAGAGAGAGAGGGGGGATCCAGGGTGGAGAGACACTGGGAGAGCGAGAGAGGGACAGAGAGGTGTGTGGCATCTCCAGGTCGACGTCGGGAAGTGGCAGCAAGCAGGAGGTTGCGCGCGCGTGCTAGCGCGCGTCGGGCACACGCCCTCCTGCCTACTGGTAGGAGGTTAAAGACGGTGGTGGCTGCGGTGGTCTGGGCCAGCTGGAGTTGGGCCAGGTGGGCTGCCAGGTGAGCAGCGGGTACTTTCTCTCTCTCCTTTATTTCTGTTTTTCTATTTATTTTCCTCTGTTTTGATTTAGTTTAAAAACTAAACCATTTGATAAAATGCTGAAAATAATTGTGGGCACTTGTGAAATTATTTACAACAACCCTCAAATACTTTCAAAATTATTTGGACATGTCAAAATATTTATAATATTTAAATGTCCAAATTCAAATACTTATGAATTAATTCAATAATTCAGAGTGTCCTAGAAAAATGTGCACCATTTTTGCCAGAGATTTTAGCCCAATCCAGAAATGATGAACATTTGGTGAAGGGCATTTTGGGTTCATTGAAACCAATTTTGGTTGAACCTAGTAATTCAAAGGGGTGCTAGGGTTTGTTAGATCCCCATTTCAAATTTAAAGAGAATTTAAACATGATGACATGATGAGCAAGCAAAGTCAAACAAGGGCTGGTCTAGGGTTGTGACAGATACAAAGGTGTCAGACACCAACACATCACCCCGCCGACTACCAAGCAAACAAAATATGTCGAGGAAGACCGCTTGGAGCCTACAGAGACCTCCATCATGAGCACCCAACTAAGAGGTGAGACGGACCATAACAAAGTCAAGACTCCAAAACGGTGCCTCCGAGAAGGGAACGACCATGGATAGCCGCCACCACTCGATCCCGAAGATCTGGTTTTCACCCGGAGCAAGACGAGGAGTGGGAACACCACAACGGTGCCTTCAGGAAGGGTACGATAGCGACGGCCACCGCCATCGTCGGCCTGTAAAACTGGGCAAGTGGTCTACCCCGGTGATCACACCCCTCAGTCACGCCCTAGCATCGTCAACCTCCCGCAACCATGCCACCCGTGTAACCATGATTGCCCGCCCGCACCTGAGACACACGCTGCGCCCATAAACGTCGCGCCTCCCACTGTCAGGGCCGCCACCTCACGTGTGGCCCTTATCAGGGTCCTTTTTTAACATAGTACAATTGAAGTCCCTCACATACACAAGCATACACCCACCCCTCTGAACACACACATGCACACCCTACCCCCATGATCACCTCCGAGAGACTAAGCCGACATAACATCTTGAGATTTTACAAAGTCATCACAGACGCCTCGAAGTCGACGAGAATGTCTCCTTCCTCTAAACGAACAAGACGGGAAACCGGAAACAAATCCAGGAATAATACGAGCATCGATGTCAAGTCTAGGACTTGAACCCTGGTGGGCTGGGGATACTACTGACCTCCTAACCATCCAACCACAGGTTGGTTAGCTCGAGCCGGAGGTTAGAACAAAGGAAACAATGGCTAAATCATTACAAGATAAATGAAATGAGCATTTAGGACATTATTTCGCAACAACACCTTCGAGATGGAATAAGCGCCCTTGCTCCATCGTCACCATGTCCGGACAAAAATATCAAAGACAAGAATTTTCATCCTCTTCGCCGAGACAAACCACCGAAGGTTAGTAATTAGCAAGGAGACAACACCTTTAACAACGTAATGACGTAAGTCTATCACTGCTCTGATCCCAACCAATCAAGATCAGAAAATAGTTTTTACCTCGGACATGAAGGGTGTTCTAATCATCATGTTGAAGATGGATCTTCGGTAGTCACACATCATGTACTCCATGCTAGGCTGAAAATGGCACTAGCAGATGGGTACGACAACTTTCCACCAATACCACTGACGGTGTCCTGGACTAGGGGGTACTAACCTAGTTGGCCCGTAATCCTCGGGCTGGTCCTATAGGCCCTTAGTGGACTAAGGAAGCTATATACTTGGACATGATCAAGATTGCATCCACTAAAGACTTGACATATACTCCAAGACATCTTCTACCGCCTCCATGCGCATCCTTGGATACCGATCATGTAATCCTAGATACCCTACCTGGCATGTATATAAGCCAAAGGGTTAGGTCGTAGAGGGGATCGAATCACAATAACATTCACCTAGCCTTGGGGTTAGATCTCTCTTCATGATCTCGAGGTAGAGTCCGCGATACATCATCATCAAAATATAAACAAGAGCAGGACGAAGGGTTTTACCTCCATAGAGAGGGCTCGAACCTGGATAAACATCGTCTCCTTTGTTCCTGTTACCACCTATCCAAGATCCACAGCTCGGGACCCCCTACCCCGAGGTCTGTATTTTGACACCAACACTAGTGCTTTCATTGAGAGTTCCACTATGAGACCAACAAAGGATCAATGGGATCGTCGGTCAACGACTCCAACCTTCAGGGCACTGTTTCTGTGCTCAAAACCCCATCACCGGATCACACCTTCTCCCCTACGTGCAATAAGCGGTCCATGACCTTTTTTCAACCCCGGTCAAACTCCCCATAGAGGGCGAAGGGCCTAGGTACTTTTTGGAGAGTGATTCTGACAACGCCAGCCAGAAACAGCCAACAAGTTTGATCTTCAAATTAGCTCGGCCGATCCGGCAGCTACGTGTCCTTCACATGATAAAAACGTCAGGGCTTCAAGATCGCGGTCCATGGAGATCAAGATATCTCTCCCACCCACCTCCTGTCGGGTTCAGGGCTCCGCAGACCCAAGAAGGTTCGAACTCTGGGGCGTGTGTGAAGATCTCAACCCACCTAAGCCTCTAGCCCGCCACCCCACGGCCTAGCCATGTTAAGTTCGTGCGGGTGAGGAAGAAGGTGAACACAATAGTTTACCCAGGTTCGGGCCACCTTGCGGTGTAAAACCCTACTCCTCCTTTGTGGTGGATTGGCCTCACGAGGAAGGCAGAAGATGAACTAATACATTGGTCGAGTGGCCTCGCGAGGGCTCGAGTGGTGGAATGGGTTTGATCTGGGGTTGGTTCCTGCTACCACTTGAGCATGCGTTGGTTTTCCCTTGAATAGGAAAGGGTGATGCAGCAAAGTGGCGTAAGTATTTCCCTCCGTTTTTGAGAACCAAGGTATCAATCCAGTAGGAGGCTGCTACCTCTTGAGCACTGCGTTGGTTTTCCCTTGAAGAGGAAAGGGTGATGCAGTAAAGTAGCGTAAGTATTTCCCTCAGTTTTTGAGAACCAAGGTATCAATCCAGTAGGAGACCACGCTCAAGTCCCACGCACCTACACAAACAAATAAGAACCTCGCAACCAACGCGATAAAGGGGTTGTCAGTCCCTTCACGGGCACTTACGAGAGTGAGATTTGATAGAGATGATAAGATAATATTTTTTGGTATTTTGTGGTAAAGAGTAAATTAAAGAAAGCAAAATAAACGAAAAAAGAAATAGCTTATTGTCGGGAGATTAATATGATGGAAAATAGACCCGGGGCCATAGGTTTCACTAGTGGCTTCTCTCAAGATAGCTTAAGTATTACGGTGGGTAAACGAATTACTGTCGAGCAATTGATAGAATTGAGCATAGTTATGAGAATATCTAGGTATGATCATGTATATAGGCATCACGTCCGTGACAAGTAGACCGACTCCTGCCTGCATCTACTACTATTACTCCACACATCGACCGCTATCCAGCATGCATCTAGAGTATTAAGTTCATAAGAACAGAGTAACGCTTGAAGCAAGATGACATGATGTAGAGGGATAAACTCATGCAATATGATATAAACCCCATCTTTTTATCCTCGATGGCAACAATACAATACGTGTCGTCTCCCCTACTGTCACTGGGATCAAGCACCACAATATTGAACCCAAAGCTAAGCACTTCTCCCATTGCAAGAAAGATCAATCTAGTAGGCCAAACCAAACTGATAATTCGAAGAGACTTGCAAAGATAACCAATCATACATAAAAGAATTCAGAGGAGATTCAAATATTGTTCATAGATAATCTTGATCATAAACCCACAATTCATCGGATCTCGACAAACACACCGCACAAAGAAGAGTTACATCAAATAGATCTCCAAGAGAATCGAGGAGAACTTTGTATTGAGATCCAAAGAGAGAGAAGAAGCCATCTAGTTAATAACTATGGACCCGAAGGTCTGAGGTAAACTACTCACACATCATCGGAGAGGCTATGGTGTTGATGTAGAAGCCCTCCGTGATCAATGCCCCCTCCGGCGGAGCGCCGGAAAAGGCCCCAAGATGGGATCTTACGGGTATAGAAGGTTGCGGCGGTGGAAATAGGGTTTTGGCTCCGTATCTGATGTTTCCAGGGTATATGAGTATATATAGGCGAAGGAGGTCGGTCAGGGGAGCTACGAGGGGCCCACGAGGGTGGAGGGCACGCCCCCTGCCTCGTGGCCTCCTCGTTTGTTTCTTGACGTCCACTCCAAGTCCTCTGGATCACGTTTGTTCCGAAAATCACGTTCTCGAAGGTTTTATTCCGTTTGGACTCCTTTGATATTCCTTTCCTTCGAAACACTGAAATAGGCAAAAAAAACAGCAATTCGGGCTGGGCCTCCGGTTAATAGGTTAGTCCCAAAAATAATATAAAAGTGTATAATAAAGCCCATTAAACATCCAAAATAGAATATAATATAGCATGGAACAATAAAAAATTATAGATACGTTGGAGACGTATCAAGCATCCCCAAGCTTAATTCCTGCTCGTCCTCGAGTAGGTAAATGATAAAACAGAATTTTTGATGTGGAATGCCACTTAGCATAATTTTCAATGTAATTGGCTTATTTGTGGTATGAATATTCAGATCCGAAAGATTCAAGACAAAAGTTTAATATTGACATAAAAGTAATAATACTTCAAGCATACTAATAAAGCAATCATGTCTTCTCAAAATAACATGGCCAAAGAAAGTTATCCCTACAAAATCATATAGCCTGGCTATGCTCTATCTTCACCACACAAAATATTTAAATCATGCACAACCCCGATAACAAGCCAAGCAATTGTTTCATACTTTTGGTGTTCTCAAACTTTTCAATCTTCACGCAATACATGAGCATGAGCCATGGATATAGCACTATAGGTGGAATAGAATGGTGGTTGTGGAGAAGACAAAAAGGAGAAGATAGTATCACATCAACGGGCTATGGAGATGCCCATTAATAGATATTAATGTGAGTGAGTAGGGATTGCCATGCAACGGATGCACTAGAGCTATAAGTGTATGAAAGCTCAATAATGAAAACTAAGTGGGTGTGCATCCAACTTGCTTGCTCACGAAGACCTAGGGCAATTTGAGGAAGCCCATCACTGGAATATACAAGCCAAGTTCTATAATGAAAAATTCCCACTAGTATATGAAAGTGACAAATCAAGAGACTCTCTATCATAAAGATCATGGTGCTAATTTGAAGCACAAGTGTGGAAAAAGGATAGTAGCATTGTCCCTTTTCTCTCATTTTTTTGATTGGGCCTTTTCTATTTTTTATGGCCTCTTTTTTTAATTTTTAATTTTTCGTCCAGAGTCTCATCCCGACTTATGGGGGAATCATAGTCTCCATCATCCTTTCCTCACTTGGGACAATGCTCTAATAATGATGATCATCACACTTTTATTTACTTACAACTCAAGTATTACAACTCAATACTTAGAACAAAAATATGACTCTATATGAATGCCTCCGGCGGTGTACCGGGATATGCAATGAATCAAGAGTGACATGTATGAAAATTATGAACGGTGGCTTTGCCACAAATACGATGTCAACTACATGATCATGCAAAGCAATATGACAATGATGGAGCGTGTCATAGTAAACGGAACGGTGGTAAGTTGCATGGCAATATATCTCGGAATGGCTATGGAAATGCCATGATAGGTAGGTATGGTGGCTGTTTTGAGGAAGGTATATGGTGGGTGTATGATACCGGCGAAAAGTGCGCGGTAGTTGAGAGGCTAGCAATGGTGGAAGGATGAGAGTGCGTATAATCTTTGGACTCAACATTAGTCAAAAGAACTCATATACTTGTTGCAAAAATCTATTAGTTATCAAAACAAAGTATTACACGCATGCTCCTAGCGGGATAGATTGGTAGGAAAAGACCATCGCTCGTCCCCGACCGCCACTCATAAGGAAGACAATCAATAAATAAATCATGCTCCGACTTCATCACATAACGGTTCACCATACGTGCATGCTACGGGAATCACAAACTTTAACACAAGTATTTCTCAAATTCATAACTCAACTAGCATGACTCTAATAACACCATCTTCATATCGCAAAACAATTATCAAGCATCAAACTTCTCTTAGTATACAACGCACTTATAAGAAAGTTTTTACTAATCTTGGATGCCTATCATATTAGGACTAATTTCACAATTAAAGCAAATTACCATGCTGTTTTGTAGGACTCTCAAAATAATATAAGTGAAGCATGAGAGAACAATAGTTTCTATAAAACAAACCACCACCGTGCTCTAAAAGATATAAGTGAAGTACTAGAGCAAAAACTATATAACTCAAAAGATGTAAGTGAAGCACATAGAGTATTCTAATAAATTCCGAATCATGTGTGTCTCTCTCAAAAGGTGTATACAGCGAGGATGATTGTGGTAAACTAAAAGCAAAGACTCAAATCATACAAGACGCTCCAAGCAAAACACATATCATGAGGTGAATAAAAATATAGCTCCAAGTAAAGTTACCGATGGACGAAGACGAAAGAGGGGACGCCTTCCGGGGCATCCCCAAGCTTTGGCTTTTTGGTGTCCTTAGATTTACCTTGGGGTGCCTTGGGCATCCCCAAGCTTAGGCTGTTGCCACTCGTTGTTCCATAATCCATCAAATCCTTACCCAAAACTTGAAAACTTCACAACACAAAACTTAACAGAAAATCTCGTGAGCTCCGTTAGCGAAAGAAAACAAAACACCACTTCAAGGTACTGTATTGAACTCATTATTTATTTATATTGGTGTTAAACCTGCTGTATTACAACTTCTCTATGGTTTATAAACTCTTTTACTAGCCATAGATTCATCAAAATAAGCAAACAACACACGAAAAATAGAATCTGTCAAAAACAGAACAGTCTGTAGTAATCTGTAACTACCGCAAAATTCTGGAACTCAGAAAAATCTACCAAAATAGGACGACCTAAAAAATTTGTTTATTGATCTTCTGCAATTGGAATCAGTATTTTATCACGTTCTGGTGATTTTTAACAATTGTTTTCGTGAACAGAAAGTTTCTGGAATTTTCAGCAAGATCAAATAACTATCATCCAAGAAGATCCTATAGGTTTTGATTGGCACAAACACTAATTAAAACACAAAAACAAATCTAACCAGAGGCTAGATCAAAGATTTATTCCTAAACAGAAGTAAAAAGCAAAAAACTAAAATAAAATTGGGTTGCCTCCCAACAAGCGCTATCGTTTAACGCCCTTAGCTAGGCATAAAAACAAGGATAGATCTAGGTATTGCCATCTTTGGTAGGCAATCCATAAATGGCTCTCATAATAGATTCATAAGGTAATTTTATTTTATTTATAGGAAAGTGTTCCATACCCTTCCTGAACGGAAATTGGAATCTAATATTTCCTTCCTTCATATCAATAATTGCACCAATCGTTCTAAGGAAAGGTCTACCAAGAATAATAGGACATGAAGGATTGCAATCTATATCAAGAACAATGAAATCTATGGGCAAATAGTTCCTATTTGCAACAATAAGAACATCATTAATTCTTCCGATAGGTTTCTTAATAATGGAATCCGCAAGATGCAAGTTTAGAGAACAATCATCAAATTCACGGAAACCTAGCAAATCACACAAAGTTTTTGGAATCGTGGAAACACTAGCACCCAAATCACACAAAGCATATCATTCATGATCTTTATTTTAATTTTAATAGTAGGTTCCCACTCATCATAAAGTTTTCTAGGGATAGAAACTTTCAACTCAAGTTTTTCTTCATAAGATTGTATCAAAGCATCAACAATATGCTTAGTAAAAGCTTTATTTTGGCTATAAGCATGAGGAGAATTTAGCACGGATTGCAACAAGGTAATACAATCTATTAAAGAGCAGTTATCATAATTAAAATCCAATATAGTGGGTTCATTGATATCTAAATTTTTGACCTCTTCAATCCCAGTTTTACCAAATTTTGCATCAAGATCTAAAAACTCCGAATTTTTGGGACGCCTTCTAACTAAAGTTGACTCATCTCCAGTCCCATCATTATCAAGATTCATATTGCAAAACAAAGATTTAATAGGGGACACATCAATAACTTTTAGATCTTCATCATTATTCTCATAAAAATTAGAAGAACACGCTTTTACAAAGCAATCTTTCTTAGCACGCATCCTAGCGGTTCTTTATTTGCACTCATCAATGGAAATTCTCATGGCTTTGAGAGACTCATTGATATCATGCTTAGGTGGAATAGATATAAGCTTCAAAGAATCAACATCAAGAGAAATTCTATCCACGTTCCTAGCCAATTCGTCAACTTTAAGCAATTTTTCTTCAAGCAAAGTATTGAAATTCTTTTGCGAATTCATAAACTCTTTAACACTAGTCTCAAAATCAGAGGGCAACTTATTAAAATTTCCATAAGAATTGTTGTAGGAATTACCATAATTATTAGAGGAATTACTAGGATACGACCTAGGATTAAAGTTTCCTCTATAAGCGTTGTTACCAAAATTATTCCTACCAACAAAATTCACATCCATAGATTCATCATTATTCTCAATCAAGGTAGACAAAGGCATATCATTAGGATCGGAGGAAACACTCTTATTAGCAAAAAAATTCATAAGTTCATCCATCTTTCCACTCAAAACATTAATTTCTTCTATCACATGCACTTTTTTACTAGTAGATCTTTCGGTATGCCATTGAGAATAATTAACCATAACATTATCTCCTAAAGTGATTTCCATAAAAGTGCCTCCCGCGGCCGAATCTAAAAGATTTCTAGAAGCAAAATTCAATCCGGCATAATTTTTTTGTATAATCATCCACAAATTCAAACCATGAGTAGGGCAATTACGTATCATTAATTTCATCCTCTCCCAAGCTTGTGCAACATGTTCATGATCAAGTTTCTTAAAATTCATAATATCGTTTCTAAGAGAGATGATCTTAGCGGGAGGAAAATACTTAGAGATAAAAGCATCTTTGCATTTATTCCATGAATCAATACTATTTTTGGGCAAAGACGAAAACCAAGTTTTAGCACGATCTCTAAGCGAAAAAGCAAATAGCTTCAATTTAACAATATCATTGTCCACATCTTTCTTCATTTTCATATCACACAAATCAACAAAGCTATTTAGATGGGTAGCGGCATCTTCACTAGGAAGGCCGGCGAATTGATATTTCATGACAAGATTCAGCAAGGCAGCATTAATTTCACAAGATTCAGCATCGGTAAGAGGAGCAATCGGAGTGCT
Organism: Triticum aestivum; assembly: GCF_018294505.1. NCBI lineage: Eukaryota > Viridiplantae > Streptophyta > Magnoliopsida > Poales > Poaceae > Triticum > Triticum aestivum. The sequence goes on from NC_057796.1 coordinate 105,768,370, forward strand.
AAGAAAATCATTGTTGTTGGTATTGGTAAAGTCACACAATTTAGTATTGTCTTGAGCCATCGTGACAAGCAAGCAATCCAACACAGAAGCAAACAAGAGGCAAGCGAAAAAGAGGCGAACGGAAAGAGAGGGCAAATAAAACGGCAAGGGTGAAGTGGGGGAGAGGAAAACGAGAGGTAAATGGCAAATAATGTAATGCGAGGGATAAGAGTTTGTGATGGGTACTTGGTATGTCTTGACTTGTGCATAGACTCCTCGGCAACGGCGCCAGAAATCCTTCTTGCTACCTCTTGAGAATTGCGTTGGTTTTCCCTTAAAGAGGAAAGGGTGATGTAGTAAAGTAGCGTAAGTATTTCCCTCAGTTTTTGAGAACCAAGGTATCAATCTAGTAGGAGGCCACGCTCAAGTCCCATGCACCTACACAAACAAATAAGAACCTCGCAACCAACGCGATAAAGGGGTTGCCAGTCCCTTCACGGTACGAGAGTGAGATCTGATAGAGATGATAAGATAATATTTTTGGTATTTTTATGGTAAAGAGTAAAAGTAAAGAAAGCAAAATAAACGGCAAAAGAAATAGCTTATTGTCGGGAGATTAATATGATGGAAAATAGACCCCGGGGCCATAGGTTTCACTAGTGGCTTCTCTCAAGATAGCATAAGTATTACGGTGGGTAAATGAATTACTGTCGAGCAATTGATAGAATTGAGCATAGTTATGAGAATATCTAGGTATGATCAGGTATATAGGCATCACGTCCGTGACAAGTAGACCGACTCCTGCATGCATCTACTACTATTACTCCACACATCGACCGCTATCCAGCATGCATCTAGAGTATTAAGTTCATAAGAATAGAGTAACGCTTGAAGTAAGATGTCATGATGTAGAGGGATAAACTCATGCAATATGATATAAACCCCATCTTTTTATCCTCGATGGCAACAATACAATACGTGTCATTTCCCCTACTGTCACTAGGATCGAGCACTGCAAGATTGAACCCAAAGCTAAGCACTTCTCCCATTTCAAGAAAGATCAATCTAGTAGGCCAAACCAAACTGATAATTGGAAGAGACTTGCAAAGATAACCAATCATACATAAAAGAATTCAGAGGAGATTCAAATATTGTTCATAGATAATCTTGATCATTAATCCACAATTCATCGGATCTCGACAAACACACCGCAAAAAGAAGAGTTACATCAAATAGATCTCCAAGAGAATCGAGGAGAACTTTGTATTGAGATCCAAAGAGAGAGAAGAAGCCATCTAGCTAATAACTATGGACCCGAAGGTCTGAGGTAAACTACTCACACATCATCGGAGAGGATATGGTGTTGATGTAGAAGCCCTCTGTGATCAATGCCCCCTCCGGCGGAGCGCCGAAAAAGGCCCCAAGATGGGATCTCACGGGTATAGAAGGTTGCGGCGATGGAAATAGGGTTTTGGCTCCGTATCTGATGTTTCCAGGGTATATGAGTATATATAGGCGAAGGAGGTCGGTCAGGGGAGCTACGAGGGGCCCACGAGGGTGGAGGGCACGCCCCCTGCCTCGTGGCCTCCTCGTTCATTTCTTGACGTCCACTCCAAGTCCTCTGGATCACGTTTTTTTTTTCCGAAAATCACGTTCCCGAAGGTTTTATTCCGTTTGGACTCCGTTTGATATTCCTTTCCTTCGAAACACTGAAATAGGCAAAAAAACAGCAATTCGGGCTGGGCCTCCGGTTAATAGGTTAGTCCCAAAAATAATATAAAAGTGTATAATAAAGCCCATTAAACATCCAAAACAGAATATAATATAGCATGGAACAATAAAAAATTATAGATACGTTGGAGACGTATCAGAGGCCACACGCAAGTCCCTCGTACCTACACAAACAAATAAGAACCTTGCAACCAACGCGATAAAGGGGTTGTTAATCCCTTCACGGCTACTTGCAAAAGTGAGATCTGATAGAGATGATAAGATAATATTTTTGGTATTTTTATGATAATGATTAAAAGTAAAGATTGCAAAATAAACGGTGACAGAAATAGCTAGTTATATGATGGAAAATAGACCCGGGGGCCATAGGTTTCACTAGTGGCTTCTCTCAAGATAGCATAAGTATTACGGTGGGTGAACAAATTACTGTCGAGCAATTGATTGAAAAGTGCATAATTATGAGAATATCTAGGCATGATCATGTATAAAGGCATCACGTCCGCGACAAGTAGACCGAAACGATTCTGCATCTACTACTATTACTCCACACATCGACTGCTATCCAGCATGCATATAGAGTATTAAGTTCATAAGAACAGAGTAACACATTAGGCAAGATGACATGATGTAGAGGGTAAACTCAAGCAATATGATATAAACCCCATCTTTTTATCCTCGATGGCAACAATACAATACTTGTCATTTCCACTTCTGTCACTGGGATCGAGCAACGCAAGATTGAACCCAAAGCTAAGCACTTCTCCCATTGCAAGAAAGATCAATCTAGTAGGCCAAACCAAACTGATAATTCGAAGAGACTTGCAAAGATAACAAATCATAGATAAAAGAATCCAGCGGAGATTCAAATATTGTTCATAGATAATCTTGATCATAAACCCACAATTCATCGGATCTCGACAAACACACCGCAAAAAGAGTTACATCGAATAGATCTCCAAGAAGATCGAGGAGAACTTTGTATTGAGATTCAAAGAGAGAGAAGAAGCCATCTAGCTAATAACTATGGACCCGAAGGTCTGAGGTAAACTACTCACACATCATCAGAGAGGCTATGGTGTTGATGTAGAAGCCCTCCGTGATCGATTCCCTCTCCGGCGGAGTGCTGGAAAAGGCCCCAAGATGGGATCTCACGGGTACAGAAGGTTGCGGCGGTGGAAATAGGGTTTCGTGGTGCTCCTGGTTGGTTTTGGGGTATATGGGTATATATAGGAGGAAGAAGTAGGTCGGTGGAGCTGCGAGGGGCCCACGAGAGTGGGGGGCGCGCCCAGGGGGGCACGCGCGCCTCCCTGCCTCGTGGCCTCCTCGATTGTTTCTTGACGTCCACTCCAAGTCCTTTGGTGCTAAGGAGGCAAAGATATTCTTTTTCTGCGAACACTGAAATAGGCAAAAAAACAGCAATTTGCACTGGGCCTTGGGTTAATAGGTTAGTCCCAAAAATAATATAGAAGTGTATAATAAAGCCCATTAAACAACCGAAACAGAATATATAATAGCATGGAACAATAAAAAATTATAGATATGTTGGAGACGTATCAGTTCCTCGATACCCCTCTACGGTGGAGGCTAGCCTCTATTTATAGTTGTTGGAAATATGCCCTAGAGGCAAAAATAAAATGGTTATTATTATTATATTTCCTTGTTCATGCTTTAATGTGTTATCCGGAAATCGTAATACATGTGTGAATACATAGACCATAACATGTCCCTAGTGAGTCTCTAGTTGACTAGCTCGTTGATCAATAGATGGTTACGGTTTCCTGACCATGGACATTGGATGTCATTGATAACGGGATCACATCATTAGGAGAATGATGTGATGGACAAGACCCAATCCTAAGCATAGCACTAGATCATGTAGTTCGTTTGCTAAAGCTTTTCTAATGTCAAGTATCATTTCTTTAGACCATGAGATCGTGCAACTCCCGGATACCGTAGGAATGCTTTGGGTGTACCAAACGTCACAACGTAACTGGGTGGCTATAAAGGTGCACTACAGGTATCTCCGAAAGTGTCTGTTAGGTTGGCTCGGATCGAGACTGGGATTTGTCACTCCATATGACGGAGAGGTATCTCTGGGCCCACTCGGTATTGCATCATCATAATGAGCTCAATGTGACTAAGTAGTTAGTCACGGGATCATGCATTACGGAACGAGTAAAGTGACTTGCCGGTAACGAGATTGAACAAGGTATTGGGATACGGACGATCGAATCTCGGGCAAGTAAAGTACCGATTGACAAAGGGAATTGTATACGGGATTGCTTGAATCCTCGACATCGTGGTTCATCCGATGAGATCATCGTGGAACATGTGGGAGCCAACATGGGTATCCAGACCCCGCTGTTGGTTATTGGCTAGAGAGGTGTCTCGGTCATGTCTGCATGATTCCCGAACCTGTAGGGTCTACACACTTAAGGTTCGATGACGCTAGGGTTATAAGGAAGGTTTGTATGTGATTACCGAATGTTGTTCGGAGTCCCGGATGAGATCCCGGACGTCACGAGGAGTTCCGAAATGATCCGGAGGTAAAGATTTATTTATGGGAAGTCACCATACGGTCATCGGAAATATTCGGGGGTATACCGGTATTGTACCGGGACCACCGGAGGGGCTCCGGGGGTCCACCGGGAGGGTCCACCTGCCCCGGAGGGCCTTATGGGCTGTAGGTGGAAGGGAACCAGCCCTTAGTGGGCTGGGCGCCAACCCCCCTAGGGCCCATGCGCCTAGGGTTTGGGGGGAACCCTAAAGGGGGGGCGCCCCCCTTGCTTGGGGGGCAAGCTCCCTCCCCCCTTGGCCGCCGCCCATCTAGAGGGGCCGGCCCCCTTCCCCCTTCTCCCTATAAATAGAGGGGTGAGGGGAGGGCTGCAGCACCACATCCAAGGCGCAGCCGCTCCCCTCCCCAACACCTCTCCTCCTCCGCGTGTGCTTGGCGAAGCCCTGCCGGAGAACTGTCACTCCACCACCACCACGCCGTCGTGCTGCTGTTGGAGCCTTCTTCCTAAACCTCTCCCTCCTCCTTGTTGGATCAAGGCGTGGAGACGTCACGCTCCGTACGTGTGTTGAACGCGGAGGTGCCGTCCGTTCGGCGCTTGGATCATCGGTGATTTGGATCACGACGAGTACGACTCCATCAACCCCGTTCTCTTGAACGCTTCCGCTCGCGATCTACAATGGTATGTAGATGCACTCCTCCCCTCTCGTTGCTAGTAAACTCCATAGATTGATCTTGGTGATGCGTAGAAAATTTTAATTTCTGCTACGATCCCCAGCAGTGGCATCATGAGCTAGGTCTATGCGTAGTTTCTATGCACGAGTAGAACACAAGTTGTTGTGGGCGTTGATTTTGTCAATTTACTTGCCGTTACTAGTCTTATCTTGATTCGGCGGCATCGTGGGATGAAGCGGCCGGACCGACCTTACATGTACGCTTACGTGAGACAGGTTCCACCGACTGACATGCACTAGTTGCATAAGGTGGCTAGCGGGTGTCTGTCTCTCCCACTTTAGTCGGATCGGATTCGATGAAAAGGGTCCTTATGAAGGGTAAATAGAAATTGGCATATCACGTTGTGGTTTTGGCGTAGGTAAGAATCGTTCTTGCTAGAAACCTATAGCAGCCACGTAAAAGTTTGCAACAACAATTAGAGGACGTCTAACTTGTTTTTGCAGCAAGTGTCATGTGATGTGATATGGCCAGAAGGATGTGATGAATGATATATGTGATGTATGAGATTGATCATGTTCTTGTAATAGGAATCACGACTTGCATGTCGATGAGTATGACAACCAGCAGGAGCCATAGGAGTTGTCTTAATTTATTTATGACCTGCGTGTCAACTTGAACGTGCTGTAATTACTTTACTTTATTGCTAACTGTTAGCCATAGTAGTAGAAGTAATAGTTGGCGAGACAACTTCATGAAGACACTATGATGGAGATCATGATGATGGAGATCATGGTGTCATGCCGGTGACGATGATGAACATGGCGCCCCGAAGATGGTGATCAAAAGGAGCAAAATGATATTGGCCATATCATGTCACTATTTGATTGCATGTGATGTTTATCATGTTTTATGTCTTATTTGCTTAGAACGACGGTACCATAAATAAGATGATCCCTCGCTAAAATTTCAAGAAAGTGTTCCCCCTAACTGTGCACCGTTGCGAAGGTTCGTTGTTCCGAAGCACCACGTGATGATCGGGTGTGATAGGTTCTAACGTTCGCATACAACGGGTGTAAGCCAGATTTACACACGCAATACACTTAGGTTGACTTGACGAGCCTAGCATGTATAGACATGGCCTCAGAACAAAAGAGACCGAAAGGTCGAGCATGAGTTGTATAGCAGATACGATCAACATGAAGATGTTCACCGATGATGACTAGTCCGTCTCACGTGATGATCGGACACGGCCTAGTTGACTCAGATCATGTATCACTTAGATGACTAGAGGGATGTCTGTCTGAGTGGGAGTTCATTAATAATTTGATTAGATGAACTTAATTTTCATGAACTTAGTCTAAAATCTTTACAATATGTCTTGTAGATCAAATGGCCCACGCTAATGTCAACCTCAACTTCAACGCGTTCCTAGAGAAAACCAAGCTGAAAGACGATGGTAGCAACTATATAGACTGGGTCCGGAACTTGAGGATCATCCTCATAGCTGCCAAGAAAGCATATGTCCTTGAAGCACCGCTAGGTGAAGTACCCGTCCCAGCAAACCAAGACGTTATGAACGCCTGGCAAACACGTGTTGATGATTACTCCCTGGTTCAGTGCGGCATGATTTACAACTTAGAACTGGGGCTCCAAAAGCGTTTCGAGCAGCACGGAGCATATGAGATGTTCCAAGAGCTGAAAATGGTTTTCCAAGCTCATGCCCGGGTCGAGAGATACGAAGTCTCCGACAAGTTCTACAGTTGTAAGATGGAGGAGAATAGTTCCGTCAGCGAACACATACTCAAAATGTCTGGGTTGCACAACCGCTTGTCTCAGCTGGGAGTCAATCTCCCGGATGACGCGGTCGTTGACAGAATCCTTCAGTCGCTCCCACCTAGCTACAAGAGCTTTGTGATGAACTTCAATATGCAGGGGATGGAAAAGACCATTCCTGAGGTATATTCAATGCTGAAATCAGCGGAGGTGGAGATCAAAAAGGAACATCAAGTGTTGATGGTGAATAAGACCACTAAGTACAGGAAAGGCAAGGGTAAGAAGAACTTCAAGAAAGACGGCAAGGGAGTTTCCGCGCACGGTAAGCAAGCTGCCGGGAAGAAGACAAAGAATGGACCCAAGCCTGAGACTGAGTGCTTTTTTTGCAAGGGAAACGGTCACTAGAAGCGGAACTGCCCCAAGTACTTAACAGGTAAGAAGGCCGGCAATACCAAAGGTATATGTGATATACATGTTATTGATGTGTACCTAACCAGTGCTCGTAGTAGCTCCTGGGTATTTGATACCGGTGCAGTTGCTCATATTTGTAACTCAAAGCAGGAGCTGCGGAATAAGCGGAGACTGGCAAAGGACGAGGTGACGATGCGCGACGGGAATGGTTCCAAGGTCGATGTGATCGCCGTCGGCACGCTACCTCTACATTTACCTACAGGATTAGTTTTAAACCTCAATAATTGTTATTTAGTGCTAGCTTTGAGCATGAACATTGTATCTGGATCTCGTTTAATGCGAGATGGCTACTCATTTAAATCCGAGAATAATGGTTGTTCTATTTATATGAGAGATATGTTTTATGGTCATGCCCCGCTGGTCAATGGTTTATTCTTAATGAATCTCGAACGTGATGTTACACATATTCATAGTGTGAATGCCAAGAAATGTAAGGTTGATAATGATAGTCCCACATACTTGTGGCACTCCCGCCTTGGTCACATTGGTGTCAAACGCATGAAGAAACTCCATGGAGATGGACTTTTGGAGTCTCTTGATTATGAATCATTTGACACATGCGAACCATGCCTCATGGGCAAAATAACCAAGACTCCGTTCTCCGGAACAATGGAGCGAGCAACCAACTTATTGGAAATCATACACACTGATGTGTGCAGTCCAATGAGCGTTGAGGCTCGCGGTGGCTATCGTTATGTTCTCACCCTCACTGATGACTTCAGTAGATATGGGTATGTCTACTTAATGAAACACAAGTCTGAGACCTTTGAAAAGTTCAAGGAATTTCAGAGTGAGGTTGAGAATCAACGTGACAGGAAAATAAAGTTCTTACGATCAGATCGTGGAGGGGAATATTTGAGTCACGAATTTGGCACACACTTAAGGAAATGTGGAATTGTTTCACAACTCACGCCACCTAGAACACCTCAGCGTAATGGTGTGTCCGAATGTTGTAATCACACTCTATTGGATATGGTGCGATCTATGATGTCTCTTACCGATCTACCGCTATCATTCTGGGGTTATGCTTTAGAGACTGCCGCATTCACTTTAAATAGGGCTCCGTCGAAATCCGTTGAGACGACACCGTATGAATTATGGTTTGGAAAGAAACCTAAGCTGTCGTTTCTTAAAGTTTGGGGATGCGATGCTTATGTCAAGAAACTTCAACCTGAAAAGCTCGAACCCAAGTCGGAAAAATGCGTCTTCATAGGATACCCTAAGGAAACCATTGGGTATACCTTCTACCTCAGATCCGAAGGCAAGATCTTCGTTGCCAAGAATGGGTCCTTTCTGGAGAAAGAGTTTCTCTCGAAAGAAGTAAGTGGGAGGAAAGTGGAACTTGATGAGATGACCCCTCTCGAACCAGAAAGTAGTGCAGCACAAGAAAATGTTTCTGCGGTGCCTGCACCGACTAGAGAGGAAGTTAATGATAACGATCATGATCAAGTTACCACTGAACTTCGTAGGTCCACAAGGACACGTTCCGCACCAGAGTGGTATGGCAACCCTGTCCTGGAAATCATGTTGTTGGACAACGGTGAACCTTCGAACTATGAAGAAGCAATGGCGGGTCCAGATTCCAACAAATGGCTTGAAGCCATGCAATCCGAGATAGGATCCATGTATGAAAACAAAGTATGGACTTTGACAGACTTGCCCGATGATCGGCGAGCGATAGAAAATAAATGGATCTTTAAGAAGAAGACGGACGCAGATGGAAATGTTACCATCTATAAAGCTCGACTTGTCGCTAAGGGTTATCGACAAGTTCAAGGAGTTGACTACGATGAGACCTTCTCACCCGTAGTGAAGCTGAAGTCCGTCCGAATCATGTTAGCAATTGCCACGTTCTACGATTATGAAATATGGCAAATGGACGTCAAAACGGCATTCCTTAACGGCTTCCTTAAGGAAGAATTGTAGATGATGCAGCCGGAAGGTTTTGTCGATCCTAAGAATGCTGACAAAGTATGCAAGCTCCAGCGCTCAATCTATGGGCTGGTGCAGGCATCTCGGAGTTGGAACATTCGCTTTGATGAGATGATCAAAGCATTTGGGTTTACACAGACTTATGGAGAAGCCTGTGTTTACAAGAAAGTGAGTGGGAGCTCTGTAGCATTTCTCATACTATATGTCGATGACATACTATTGATGGGAAATGATATAGAATTCTTGGAAAGTATAAAGGCCTACTTGAATAAGTGTTTTTCAATGAAGGACCTTGGAGAAGCTGCTTACATATTAGGCATCAAGATCTATAGAGATAGATCGAGACGCCTCATAGGTCTTTCACAAAGCACATACCTTGACAAGATATTGAAGAAGTTCAATATGGATCAGTCCAAGAAGGGGTTCTTGCCTGTATTGCAAGGTGTGAGATTGAGCACGGCTCAATGCCCGACCACGACAGAAGATAGAGAAAAGATGAGTGTCGTCCCCTATGCCTCGGCCATAGGGTCTATTAGGTATGCCATGCTGTGTACCAGACCTGATGTAAACCTTGCCTTAAGTTTGGTAGGAAGGTACCAAAGTAATCCCGGCATGGAACACTGGACAGCAATCAAGAACATCTTGAAGTACCTGAAAAGGACTAAGGATATGTTTCTCGTTTATGGAGGTGACGAAGAGCTCGTCGTAAAGGGTTACGTCAATGCTAGCTTCGACACAGATCTGGATGACTCTAAGTCACAAACCGGATACGTGTACATTTTGAATGGTGGGGCAGTCAGCTGGTGCAGTTGCAAGCAAAGCGTCGTGGCGGGATCTACATGTGAAGCAGAGTACATGGCAGCCTCGGAGGCAGCACATGAAGCAATCTGGATGAAGGAGTTCATTGCCAACCTAGGAGTTATTCCCAATACATCGGGGCCGATGACTCTCTTCTGTGACAACACTGGAGCTATTACCCTTGCCAAGGAGCCCAGGTTTCACAAGAAGACCAGGCACATCAAGCGTCGCTTCAACTCCATTCGTGAAAATGTTCAAAATGGAGACATAGATATTTGTAAAGTGCACACGGATTTGAATATCGCAGATCCGTTGACTAAACCTCTTCCACGAGCGAAACATGATCAACACCGGAACTCTATGGGTGTACGATTCATCACAATGTAACTAGATTATTGACTCTAGTGCAAGTGGGAGACTGTTGGAAATATGCCCTAGAGGCAATAATAAAATGGTTATTATTATTATATTTCCTTGTTCATGATAATTTTCTATTGTTCATGCTTTAATTGTGTTATCCGGAAATCGTAATACATGTGTGAATACATAGACCATAACATGTCCCTAGTGAGCCTCTAGTTGACTAGCTCGTTGATCAATAGATGGTTACGGTTTCCTGACCATGGACATTGGATGTCATTGATAACGGGATCACATCATTAAAAGAATGATGTGATGGACAACACCCAATCCTAAGCATAGCACTAGATCGTGTAGTTCGTTTGCTAAAGCTTTTCTAATGTCAAGTATCATTTCCTTAGACCATGAGATCGTGCAACTCCCGGATACCGTAGGAATGCTTTGGGTGTACCAAACGTCACAACGTAACTGGGTGGCTATAAAGGTGCACTACAGGTATCTCCGAAAGTGTCTGTTGGGTTGGCTCGGATCGAGAATGGTATTTGTCACTCCGTATGACGGAGAGGTATCTCTGGGCCCACTTGGTATTGCATCATCATAATGAGCTCAATGTGACTAAGTAGTTAGTCACGGGATCATGCATTACGGAACGAGTAAAGTGACTTGCCGGTAACGAGATTGAACAAGGTATTGGGATACGGACGATCGAATCTCGGGCAAGTAAAGTACCAATTGACAAAGGGAATTGTATACGGGATTGCTTCAATCCTCGACATCGTGGTTCATCCGATGAGATCATCATGGAACATGTGGGAGCCAACATGGGTATCCAGATCCCGCTGTTGGTTATTGGCTAGAGAGGTGTCTCGGTCATGTCTGCATGATTCCCGAACCCGTAGGGTCTACACACTTAAGGTTCGATGACGCTAGGGTTATAAGGAAGGTTTGTATGTGATTACCGAATGTTGTTCGGAGTCCCGGATGAGATCCCGAACGTCACGAGGAGTTCCGAAATGGTCCGGAGGTAAAGATTTATATATGGGAAGTCACCATACGGTCATCGGAAATATTCGGGGGTATACCGGTATTGTACCGGGACCACCGGAGGGGTTCCGGGGGTCCACCGGGAGGGTCCACCTGCCCCGGAGGGCCTTATGGGCTGTAGGTGGAAGGGAACCAGCCCTTAGTGGGTTGGGCGCCAACCCCCTAGGGCCCATGCGCCTAGGGTTTGGGGGGAACCCTAAAGGGGGGGCGCCCCCCTTGCTTGGGGGGCAAGCTCCCTCCCCCCTTGGCCGCCGCCCCCCTCTAGATCTCATCTAGAGGGGCCGGCCCCCTTCCCCCTTCTCCCTATAAATAGAGGGGTGAGGGGAGGGCTGCAGCACCACATCCAAGGCGCAGCCCCTCCCCTCCCCAACACCTCTCCTCCTCCGCGTGTGCTTGGCGAAGCCCTGCCGGAGAACTGTCACTCCACCACCACCACGCCGTCGTGCTGCTGTTGGAGCCTTCTTCCTAAACCTCTCCCTCCTCCTTGCTGGATCAAGGCGTGGGAGACGTCACTGCTCCGTACGTGTGTTGAACGCGGAGGTGCCATCCGTTCGGCGCTTGGATCATCGGTGATTTGGATCACGACGTGTACGACTCCATCAACCCCGTTCTCTTGAACGCTTCCGCTCGCGATCTACAAGGGTATGTAGATGCACTCCTCCCCTCTCGTTGCTAGTAAACTCCATAGATTGATCTTGGTGATGCGTAGAAAATTTTAATTTCTGCTACGATCCCCAGCAATAGTGACCTCGGTCCTCTTCCCTCATAACTGGCGGGAAGGGATCCCACAATGGCCAATTTGAAAGGGGACAAGAAGTAGATCTAATCCTAACGAAAGGTGGTCTTCGCCTATAAAGCTTCTGGTCGTGACGCAAAGGTGGGCTTGGCAATGAGTCCTGCCGAGCTCGTGGTCTTGGTCTTGTTGCATCGGAATGGAAACCTTTGGGGGATGCCTTGGGAACCCGCGTACGTCCTTGCCTCCTTAGCACCAAAGAGAAAACTGTCTCCTCTGCGCCCACTGACGCCCGCCTGGCCTTGGTCGTCATGGCTCACTCCATCGCAGCCTTGTGAGGCTGGGTACCTGCATAGGAATCTCCGCTCCTCGGGAGGCATGCTTGGAGAGCTGCTCCTCGGGAGGTCTTGATGTCGTCCTCCTCGCGAGGCTAGGGGCCCTCACGTGGGTGTTGTTGGAAATATACCCTAGAGGCAATAATAAAGTGGTTATTATCATATTTCCTTGTTCATGATAATTGTCTATTATTCATGCTATAATTGTATTAACCGGAAACCATAATACATGTGTGAATACATAGACCATAATATGTCCCTAATAAGCCTCTAGTTAACTAGCTTGTTGATCAATAGATGGTTGTGGTTTCTTGACCATGGACATTGGATGTCGTTGATAACAGGATCACATCATTAGGAGAATGGTGTGATGGACAAGACCCAATCCTAAGCATAACACAAGACCGTGTAGTTCGTTTTCTAGAGCTTTTCTAATGTCAAGTATCATTTCCTTAGACCATGAGATTGTGCAACTCCCGGATGCCGTAGGAACGTTTGGTTGTATCAAACGTCACGACATAACTGGGTGACCATAAAGGTGCACTACAGGTATCTCCGAAAGTGTCTGTTGGGTTGGCACGAATCGGGACTGGGATTTGTCACTCCGTATGACGGAGAGGTATCTCTGGGCCCACTCAATAATGCATCATCATAATGAGCTCAATGTGACTAAGGAGTTAGCCACGGGATCATGTGTTATGGAACAAGTAAAGAGACTTACCAGTAACGAGATTGAACGAGGTATGGGGATACTGTCGATCGAATCTCGGACAAGTAACATACTGATGGACAAAGGGAATTGTATACGGGGTTGATTGAATCCCCGACATCGTGGTTCATCTGATGAGATCATCGCGGAACATGTGGGAGCCAATATGGGTATCCAGATCCCGCTATTGATTATTGGCCGGAGAGGTGTCTCGGCCATGTCTGCATGGTTCCCGAACCCGTAGGGTCTACACACTTAAGGTTCAATGACGCTAGAGTTGTAGTGGGAATAGTATGTGGTTACCGAAGGTTGTTTGGAGTCCCGGATGAGATCTCGTACGTCATGAGGAGTTCCGGAATGGTCCGGAGGTGAAGATTTATACATAGGAAGTCCAGTTTCAGTCGCTAGAATGATTTCAGGAGTTATCGGTATTGTACCGGGACCACCGAAAGGTGTCAGGGGGTCCACCGGGTGGGGCCACCTGCCCCAGAGGACTTAGTGGGCTGAATATGGGTGGGAACCAGCCCCCTAGTGGTCTGGTGCGCCCCCAAGGGCCCCAGGCGCCTAGGGTTGGAAACCCTAGGGCGAGGGGGCGACTCCCACCTGCTTGGGGGGCAAGTTTCCCCCTCCTGGCCGCCGCCCCCCTCTATATGCATCTAGGGGGGCCGCCCCTTCCCCCTTCACCCTATAAATAGTGGGTGGGTGGGAGGGCAGCCGCACCCTTCCCCTGGCGCAGCCCTTCCACCCTCCAACTCCTCCTCCTCCTCCGTAGTGCTTGGCGAAGCCCTGCCGGAGAACCGCAAGCTCCACCAGCACGTCGTCATGCTGCCGGAGCTCTCCCTCAAATTCTCCTCTCCCCTTGCTGGATCAAGAAGGAGGAGATGACCCCGGGCTGTACATGTGTTGAACACGGAGGCACCGTCCGTTCGGCGGTTGGATCGGATCTTCCACGATTTGAAACACCGCGAGTACGACTCCATCAACCGTGTTCTTGTAACGCTTCCGCTTAGCGATCTTCAAGGGTATGAAGATGCACTCCCTCTCTCGTTGCTAGTATATCCTAGATTGATCTTGGTGACACGTAGGATTTTTTAAATTATTACTATGATCCCCAACAGTGGTACCAGAGCCAGGTCTATGCGTAGATTCTATGCACGAGTAGAACACAAGTGGTTGTGGGCGATGATTTGTTCAATTTGCTTACCGTTACCAGTCTTATCTTGATTCGGCAGCATTTGGGATGAAGTGGCCCAGACCGACCTTACACGTATGCTTACGTGAGACAGGTTCCACCGATTGACATGCATTTGTTGCATAAGGTGGCTAGCGGGTGTCTGTCTCTCCCACTTTAGTCGGATCGGATTCGATGAAGAGGGTCCTTATGAAGGGTAAATAGCAATTGGCATATCACCGTTGTGGCTTTTGTGTAGGTAAGAAACGTTCTTGCTAGAAACCCATAGCAGCCACGTAAAACATGCAACAACAATTAGAGGACGTCTATATGCTATGTGATGTGATATGGCCAAAAGGATGTGATGAATGATATATGTGATGTATGAGATTGATCATGTTCTTGTAATAGGAATCACGACTTGCATGTCGATGAGTATGACAACCGGCAGGAGCCATAGGAGTTGTCTTAATTTATTGTATGACCCGCGAGTCAATGTGAACGCCATGTAATTACTTTACTTTATTGCTAACCGTTAGCTATAGTAGTAGAAGTAATAGTTGGCGAGACAACTTCATGAAGACGCGATGATGGAGATCATGGTGTCATGCTGGTGACAAAGGTGATCATGCCATGCCTCGAAGATGGAGATCAAAGGCGCAAGATGATATTGGCCATATCATGTCTCTTTATGATTTGCATGTGATGTTTGTCATGTTTACATCTTATTTGCTTAGAACGACGGTAGCATAAATAAGATGATCCCTCACTAAAATTTCAAGAGAGTTCCCCCTAACTGTGCACCGTTGCGAAGGTTCGTTGTTTTGAAGCACCATGTGATGATTAGGTGTGATAGATTCTAACATTCGCATACAACGGGTGTAAGCCAGATTTACACATGTGAAACACTTAGGTTGACTTGACGAGCCTAGCATGTACAGACATGGCCTCGGAACACGAGAGACCGAAAGGTCGAACATGAGTCGTATAGTAGATACGATCAACATGGAGATGTTCACCGTTGATGACTAGTCCGTCTCATGTGATGATCGGACACGGCCTAGTCGATTCAGATCATGTATCACTTAGATGACTAGAGGGATGTATGCCATAGTGAGAGTTCATTAAATAATTTGATTAGGTGAACTTAGTCTAAAAATTGTCTTTACAATCTATATTGTAGATCAAATGGCCCACGCTAATGTTGCCCTCAATGTCAATGCGTTCCTAGAGAAAACCAAGCTGAAAGACGATGGTAGCAACTATACGGACTGGGTCCGAAACTTGAGGATCATCCTGATACACTGGTGCGCGTCGGTCCTAAACAAACGGTTTTTTACCCCTTTCCGCGATGAAATTTTGAACCGTCGCCAAGTGAGTGTGGGCGATAGGGGGTTCCTTCCCACACGACCTAGAAACCGTCGGGGATAGGGAGCCTTGATGCATACAGTTGTCCCTATATAACCGTTTCCGATATCTTGAATATCCCAAACGCTTCATCCTTGCTACTCGTTTGTGATCGCATTACCATCGCAGTCGGAGTTTTGTGGTTCTGCCTAAAACCAGGCAGATTCTAGGCACGGGAGCTTTCCAGGCAGATTCCAGGCACGGGAGATTTACGATGCCTGGCACATCACAAACTGTTCATGATTATAAACCGTGTACGATAGGTAGACAATCACACACATTTAGTTTTTGCGCACCGTATGTGATAGTGTTTGACATCACACAAGCTTGGCGAACGACAACTATGTGCATGCTTGCACATGTTTCCTATCTGTGAACCGTCTCGGATTATGGTGTATATCACAAATGTTTGTGTGTTTACCAACCGTGTGTGCCATAATGACCTGCACAATGTAATTTGGCCCTAATTTAATTGCTGATATTTAAAATTGTACCTAATTCTGTCGGCGTCCTGGGAACGGGGGTCCCCAGACTTGCCTGCCTGCGGCCCATGGCGTGGCTCCACCAGCGGCCATGTACGGCCCATCTTCACCAGCAAACACTCAAGACCCTCGTGAGGGGCCAAGCCTCGCGAGGCGGACGACGCAAGACCTCCTCGGTGGTGGCCTCACTAGGCTGGCTCGTGAGGGGCGGAGAGATCAAGGCAAGGGGCACCTTGCAAGGTTCCTGTGACGCAAGCCATGACGACCGGGCCAGGCGGGCGCCGGCGCGCGCAGTGTCCTCTATTCCTCTTTGGTGCTAAAGAGGCAAGCACAGGCGAGGAGTCCCGAGGCAACAGGCAAAGGTTTCCATATCGGCGCAACGAGACCAAGACCAGCAGGACGGCAGGACGTAGGTCACCGTGGAGCCCAAGACGACGTCATCACCAGAGCCTTTGGCAGGCGAAGACCACCTTTAGTCAGGATAGCTTGTACTAGTTGTCTCTCTTCAAATTTGGTCGTTGTGGCATCCCTTCCCGCCAGCATTTGGGAAGAGGACCAGGGCCACTATAAATAGGGCTAGCCACCACAGTAGGAGGCGACTGATCTTGGGCTATTCAGATCATAATCACCCACACAAGCTCACCAAGCACAAGAGCACCTCTCCTCAGGAGGCTGTTCTTCCCTTGTACTGTTCATCCTCAGCCCAAGAGGCAATCCACCACACCACACTGGAGTAGGGTATGACACCACATCGGTGGCCCGAACCAGTATAAATCTTGTGTCCCTTTGTTCTGCGAGTTCGACACATTGAGCCTTGAGATTGCGGTGAGGGCGAGTGCTAGGGGGAGGAGAGCTCTTCGTGCGCACCCCAGTGTTCGAACCTCAAGGGTTTTGCCGGAACCCGAAATCTGACATTTGGCGCGCTAGGTAGGGGTGCGCCGAGGCCTTCCTCAAACTGATCCGCGTCCCATCGCTCCACCGCATCCATGGCGGACGCGCGCCGAGCCCGTGCTGAGCGCCAGGCCGCCCTCGCCGCCCGTGTCACTCAGACAACCCCTGTCGGCGGGCCTCCCTGTCGTTCCCCATCGCCTGCTGCCAACGCCGCAATCGGCCCGGCGGGAAACGAGCAGCAAGCGTCCTCACTACACCCTTCTGTGCGGCGGGACGGCCGCACCGCCACTCCGTCGCTGACCCCGGCGGCTCGTCGTCTCACGCTCGCCGCGCGCCCACAGACGCGCAGGCCGCGTTGCTCATGGCACGCGAGCTCCTGCGCTACCGCCCGGTTGACGATCTCTACGAGGACTGGCTGGACCGCATCACCGAGCTCATCAGCGCCGCGGGGGGCTCCCCCGCACCACCCCTCTTGCTGCCTCGCCCTCCGCCGGCTGCGGGCAACATAGCTCACGGAGCACCTCCACCACCTCTGCACCAAGACGGTGTTCTGACGCCAAGGCGCGCGCCCCCCGGCGTGACCCACCGTGCCGGGTGCCCGTACGAGAAGAAGGAAGCTGCCAAGAAGTTCCCCGGCCGCAAGAAAATGCTCTCGCGCTCCCAGCACCACTAAGACAAGACCGTGTGCCGCCTGCAGTGGCGGCGCGCAGACATCAGGGGCAGGCTCCGCATCAGCAAAGGGCCCCGGTGGCCACAGCAGGCTGCCGCGCCTTCACTCCGGAGCTGCGTAGCGTCGTCTGGCCGGGCAAGTTCAAGCCAGACCTGCCTCCTCACTACGACGGCACCCCCGACCCTGCGGAGTTCGTGCAGCTCTACGAGTTGAGCATCGAGGCGGCCAACGGCGACGAGAAAGTCATGGCGAACTGGTTCCCCATGGCTCTCAAGGATGGTGCTCGCTCGTGGCTCCTGAACCTGCCCCCGGGCTCGATCTCCTCCTAGGATGAGATGCGCGACCGCTTCGTCGTCAACTTCCAGGGCACTCGCGACCACCCTCCGGCCGCGGGTGACCTGCACCGCATCAAGCAGCAGCCAGGAGAGACCATGCAGAAGTACATCTAGCGCTTCAATAGCGTTCGTCTCAAGATCCCCAAGGTGACGGACGAGGCCATCATTTCAGCGTTTTCCGATGGCGTCCGTGACATCAAGATGAAGGAGGAGCTCGATATCCATGAGGAGCTATGCATGGCTCTGGAGCTATTCAACATGGCGACCAAGTGCGCGAGAGCTGAGGAAGGGCGCCTTTCCCTCCTCGAGCTCCCAGCTACCGACCCGAAGGAGAAGAAAGCCAAGGCCAAGGACGTGAAGCGCAAGGGGGTGGCCGTGCTCGCGGCGGAGCCAGACATGAAGCGTGGCCGGGACCAACCCGAGTCGTCCAAGAGCACCTGATCGTTCTGCGCCTTCCACAACGTACACAGCCACAACACCAACGACTGTCAAGAGCTTAGGGCCATTCAAGACAGACGCTTCGGTCGATGCCCCGAGCACAATGACCGGGGCTACGACCAGGGAGGAGGCCGAGGCGGAGGACGCTGGGACGATCGTGGCCCCCGCCAAGATTGGCGCAACCGGCCTCGCGAGGACCGCTGGCAGGACCAGCCTCGTGAGGGCGCCTGGAGGGATCAGCCTCGCGAGGACCGCCCTCAGGGCAACGCTGGTCTTCCTCCACTGCCTCCGCCACCAAGAAGGAACGACGACCACCATCAGGACGAGGGGGCTGGGGGCTTCCAGGAACCGCGTGCCACCGCCTGCATCTTGGGCGGAGCTCAGGCCCCAGCATCTTAACGTATCTTCAAGCAGTTTGCTCGCGAGGTGAACGCAACCCTTCCCAGGCTTGAGGCCACGCGCCCACTCAAGTGGTCCAAGTGCGCCATCACTTTCAGCTCAGCGGACCAGCTCAAGTGCGCGGCCACTGCTGGCACCCTCCCGATGCTCTGCTCACCCGTCATCAGCAACGTACAAGTCACCAAGACCCTCATTGACAGCGGTGCAGGGCTTAACATCCTGTCCGTCGAGACATTCGACAGCCTCCAAGTGCCATACGATCAACTACAGCCTACCAAGCCCTTGTCAGGAGTGACCGACGACTCCACCACCCCGATAGGGCAGGTCAGCTTCCCTGTCACCTTCGGATAGTGCGGCAACTACCGCACCGAGCTCATCGACTTCGACGTCGCCCACATCCGTCTGCCGTACAATGCCATCCTCGGGTATCCAGCCCTGGCCAAGTTCATGGCAGTGACCCACCATGGCTACAATGTCCTCAAGATGCTAGGAAGCAGCGGGATCATCACAGTCCCCTGCAAAGAAAGAGATGCGGTGTGCTCCCTCGAGCGCGCCTTCCAAGCCGCAGCAATCGAAGACCCTGACAGCAAGGGCGAGTACCCTCCTGAGGCCACCCCCAAGAAGAAGAAGCAACTACTCCGTACAGATCCTCAGGGGAGTGGCGCCTCTAGCGGTGCCACATCAGGATCGACGCCCGCGCCTGGGGAGCCTCCCTCCCTTGCATAGGAAGGCGCGCCCGACGCCCTCCTCGGGCAGGGCTCGGGGGCTCTCTTCTGGAGGGCCTCAGACCTGGCCAACATCACGAGGGAGGCACTCGGGCACCACGTGGAGGCATGCTTTGCGGCACGCTTCCCTCAGGAGGACAACGGGCGAGGAGCGCCCGACGCTCAGGAGTTCATCACCAAGACCACTCAGGAGCTGCAGGATGCAAGAGCCATGCGCGGCGACCGCCGCCCACCTGGCGCAGCTCCCCATCCGGGCGAGGATGGCGGGCTGCGCGTCTGCATCGACATCCCAGGGCTCAACAGGGCCGCATCTCAGGAGCGCTTCTGGCCTTCGCACGTGGGACGTTGCGAGGGCCCACCGCACAGCTATGTTCGCATGCCATTCGGCCTGCCGAGCATGGCGGCCGCCTTCCAGCGCAACCTGTGGAGCGTCCTGGCAACCCAGGAGGCCAGGCATCACGCGGTCCTGGCGGAGATGGAGACGGTCCTTAAGGAACCGCCTGGACCCCTAGAGCCTCCCGAGGCTCAGGGCCCCGGTGGCTCATGAGGAGCAACCCCTTCACCACGCATCTTCAGCTACCCCAACTTCCCTTCGACAACGGAACCAGGTAACATTTTCCAAGTTTATTTAGTTGGGAGCGCCCCCCGGGCTGCATCATTCCCAGGCCGCGTGGGCCTGTCCCTGCGGCATGTATCCTTTTACGTCTTTAGCTTACTCTGCTAGGGGCGCCCCTCGGGCTGCATCATCCCCAGGTCGCTCAGGTCCGACCCAGTGGCATGTATCGTTCTTACATTTACCTAAGCTAGTTCACTTTCCATGCATAAGCTATCTATGGTTATTACCTGCTTGATTACCACCCACCACGGGAGCCGCGTGCCGATCGTATTTCAGGATCCTTCGCATAAGAAGGCTAGGCACGGCGTCTGTGCTCGGGTCCGTCCCTGCAGCGTCGATAAATTCAATGGCTGAGCTCTGTCTGGCGGGCCGGTCCCATTCACGTCACCTCCTTGGATCATTGGTGCTTGGCCTTCTCATGGGATAACCTCAGGAGATTCATTCGACGCAGGTTGCCTAACCATCTCGCAGGACCACCGCAGTCAACAAGACCAGGCGCAACCCGCCTTGAGGTAGGGCCTCGTGAGTCCCGCGCTGGCTCACGAGTGCCCAGACACACCTCGTCTAGCCCTGCCGTGCAAGCCACGTGCCAGGGCGGGGTTGTACACGCCCCAGGGGCTCCACTCAGAGGGAGCCCTCACCCACGCGCTAGTGGAAGCACCATGCTCTGCTGGCAGTCGACACGGCCGAGGAGCGGTTATGCCCGTGCAAGTGCGGAAGCGCTATGCTCCGTGCTGGTGATAAACAACTGAGGGCGGCCCCATGGCCGTATCAACCTCAGGGAGCCCTTGAGCTCAGTGTCTGGCCTCATCGCAACACCTCCCCTCGGGAGAGTCGCACGAGGGGGCTGGGCACGGGGGCTACGCTCAGGTCACGCCCAAGCGTACGCCACCCCACCAGGTCCCTCGGGCCTAGTCCTCATCGCGCGCCCTCCCGAGCGGAGCCTCTGTGAGGGAAAAGGTATGAAGGTCGTTCGAGCGTCAAGGGGGACTCCTGAGCATTGCGACTCAGGAGCCTAACTGGCCACGTAGCCCCTCACCCCTTGGTCTCGTCCTAGTGATCCGGACGACCCAACGGCGACTAAGGTATGCACGGGGTCGGGCCCTGCCAACGTAGAACACTAGACCTATTCCTGCGTCTCCTTTCTGTAAGCTGTTTGCGTGTCAAGGGGGACTCCTGAGCATCGCGACTTAGGAGCCTAACTGGCCACGTAGCCCCTCACCCCTTGGCCTCGTCCTGGTGATCCGGACGACCCAACGGCGACTGAGGTATGCGCGGGGTCGGGCCCTGCCGACGTAGAACGTAAAGCAAATGGGAAGGAAATTGAAAAATCTCAAGCAAATATTACAAGACATATTGTTCTCCTAATACCAAATGCAAGTTTAAACGCCTCCACGAGGCATGGTGCATATTGCAGAAGCTAAACAGGAAAGGAGCCGCCAGCAAGTCATCTCATCATCCCCGGACGCCGCTGTCGCCCGCAAGGGATGCTTCTTCCGTAGCGGCGTTGCCCTCACCTGCACCACCCGCCGGAGTTGCAGGATCAGCAGCACTGCCAGTTGAGGGCGCAGGATCGAAGGCGCGGAACCTCTTCCGCAGGGCCTCCACCTGACCCTTCACGGCTTCGGCAGCAGCTGCGCAGTGCTCGGCGTCCACGGGCTCCAGCAGCTCGTCAAGGTGGGCGGCAGGATCTCGAAGATGGAGGTGGCTGATGACACGTGTCAACGCGGCTAAGGAAAGAATGCGGGCTTCTCCCTCTGCCAAGGGGCCGATACCGCTCGTGACTTCCTGAAGCGCCACGACTGGATAAGGAAGCAGCTGGGTGGGGCCCTCGTCGTCGGTAGCCAGCGGCTCCTCCAAGCCCTTCTCGTATAGCGACCGCAGTGCTGTGTGAGACCTCTCCCCGAGGGACTTCAAGGCGACGCGGTCTTCGGCCAGGACTTGCGCCTTGGCTTCCATCTCGGCCTTCTCTGCCTCCACCTTCTGCTCCAGCTTCTCCAGCCGTCTGCGCTCCGTAGCCTACGCCTCCGCCAACTGCTCTAGCTCAGCATCGCGACCCCTGATGGCGTCCTCCCGGGCCTTCATCTTCTCCTCCTCCGCCCTGCGGCCCCGAGCTTCGGCCGCATGCTCACTACGCATGGTCTTTAGTTCGGCCTCCAGCAACTGGTAGCGATCTTGGGCGGCTCCGGCATCCTTCAGCGCCGCCTCGCGGGCAGCCATAGCTTGGGTGATGGCCTCCTTGTCCTTCTCGGAGTCCACCGTAGCCTGGCTCAGCGCTGCCCGGACGACCACGTCGGAGTGGAGCCAGCCAGAGATCAGCTCCAGAGCCCGGCCACCAGGCGACGGTCGGTGCCTTGAAGATCCTCCCGCAACAAGGTCAGTGCAGAAAGAGCGTGCTCCAAGATGTCGGGGGATGCAGAAGGATCCGGGGTCAGCAGAGCGGCGGAGGAAGGAAGAGGCAACATCATCATGATGGCCTGGGAGGCCGAGGGCTCCTGAGCTTTGGGGACCTCAGCAGCTGAGCCGGACGCCGGTGCCTTTGGTGCCAGCGGGGCCATGGGGGCTGCCTCCTCCAGAGGATGCTCCCCCAAGTTTCCTGAGGACGATCGGGCCGGGGAAGCGCGAGCACCGCCACTGCCCTTCCCTGTGGAAGAGGGTGCGGCCGCTACAGGAGATTTGGTCCCGAGCAATTCCGCCGTATCCTCCTTCCTCCTCTTTGCCGCAGGCGCCAGCCTAGTCAAGCAACAGAAAGCGTCAAGAATCAACAGCAGAAGCAGGAACAAGGGAAGACAAGAATACTTACTGGTTCACCGCGGCGTAGTCCCTCTGCTTCCTGAGCTTGAAGCCTGAGAGCCTCGCAGCCTGAGGCGTGGGCGCAAGGGCTCTAGGCGCAGAAGAGGGGGCAACAGGCAAGTTGGAAGCAGCTTCAGGCAGCGTCAGAACAGGGGCGACGTCTCGGGAGACCAGCGCCGACCTTCCTCTCGTCGGAATCTCGACCGGTGACCTCCTTCGGGGACTAACCTTGGACCTCGAGGAGCCCCCTGCAGTATGCAGCTCCCCCCTTTCCAAGGGGACATCGACCTCGTCATCATCATCAGGCAGGGTGCAGAGGATGTCGGCCTTGCACAAGGGGGAGGTCTCCCCCACCCCTTCGCGGGCCGCCTCCGAGTCGTGCTCCTCATCCTCCTCTCCCTCCTCGCGAGACTCGCAGGAAGACATGACCACCGGAGTTGTCACCACCGGGATGTTTGTGGGTGCAGGCGGCACGAGCCCGCGCCCGTCAAAGATGGGCATGGCGGCAGTGACCTCTGCCTCGTCCGGGCGGCGGAACAAGGGAACAAAGCAATTAGGCGGGTACCCTTGGTCGTTCCCGACCATGGAACGAAGAGTCGAGCACAATTTCTCATCAGAAAGGGGCTCCGGGCATAGGCAGAGGTCGTCCCCTTCGTCTCGAAGCTTCCACAGTGGGCGCGGGCGCGCTTGGAGGGGAGCCACGTGCTGCGCCATGAATTCTTTGGCGATCATGGCCCCCGTCAGCTTCGCCGTCCTCGAATCGCCGGGCTTCAGGTGGGCGGTCATCCTCTCCAGCACCTGCGTCACCCGCGTGTCGATGAGCTTCACGCGAAGCCATCCCTCTTGGGACATAGGCATCTCTGTTGGCAGCACCAGCCGGGGGTGCCAGCACTTGGCGTCCATCAGGACCCACTTGCTCCTGAAGCCCTCGGCCTTCTTCCCAGCCTTTGAGATGGCATTGGTCTTGTTGGCCGCGACGAAGCCAACGCGGTAGCCTTCCTTGATCCAAAGGAAGAAGAAGTGGCGCAGCAGCGCCAGGACGGCATCACTCCAACATACGCCTCGCAGTAGAATGCGAAGATCGACAGGAGGAGGATGGAGAGCGTGGGTCTTATAGTGACTGAGGACGGAGTAGAAGAAGTCGGAGAAGGGGGGAACCAACCCGGCGACGATGCTACTCATGAAGAAGGGGTAGAAAGTGCTGCCAGGGGCATCAGGCTCGGCGGAGCCGACCCGGAGCATAGTCTTCCTCTTCTCGTCACCCTCCGCTGTAATCAAGTGCATGGCTGCAAGGTTCTTCTCCAACACGCTCGGCGCGTCGAACGCGGGCTCGTACCAGGATGGCGGAGGAGTAGCCCGAGCTTTCTTGGGCACCATTGACGGCAAGCTCGAAGGAGGATCTGGGTGGATCTGGAGTCTCTGGAAGCGAAGGACAAGAAAGGGGATCTGGAGCAAGTTGAAGGAAGGCAAATACAGCCCGCACCAGTCTTTTGTCAGCCGGGCAGTTGCCCAGGCAGTGTGGGGAAGCGGAGACACCCACGTCCAATCAATCGCCACGCGTCAACCAAAGCCGCAGGCTGTTGGGCCCTGCGGCGCTCCACACTTGCCCCTTGGCTTCGCCTCGAAGCCAAGTTCGAGCGCGTCTTGGGCCAGGGGCTACTGTCAGTGTCTTGGGAACGGGGGTCCCCAGACTTGCCTGCCTGCGGCCCACGGCGTGGCTCCACCAGCAGCCCTATACAACCCATCTTCACCAGCAAACACACAAGACCCTCGCGAGGGGCCAAGCCTCGCGAGGCGGACGATGCAAGACCTCCTCGGGGGCGGCCTCACTAGGATTGCTCACGAGGGGCAGAGAGATCAAGGCAAGGGGCACCTCGCGAGGTTCCTGTGACGCAAGCCATGACGAACGGAGCCAGGCGGGCGCCAGCGCGCGCAGTGTCCTCGTTTCCTCTTTGGTGCTAAAGAGGCAAGTGCAGGCGAGGAGTCCCGAGGCATCAGGCAAAGGTTTCCATATTGGTGCAACGAGACAAAGACTAGCAGGACGGCAGGACAGAGGTCACCGTGGAGCCCAAGACGGTGTCACCACCAGAGCCTTTGGCAGGCGAAGACCACCTTTAGTCAGGATAACTTGTACTAGTTGTCTCCCTTCAAATTTGGCCGTTGTGGCATCCCTTCCCGCCAGCATTTGGGAAGAGGACCAGGGCCACTAGAAATAGGGCTAGCCACCACAGTGGGAGGCAACTGATCTTGGGCTATTCAGATCATCCTCACCCACACAAGCACACCAAGCACAAGAGCACCTCTCCTCAGGAGTCTGTTCTTCCCTTGTAACTGTTCATCCTCAGCCCAAGAGGCAATCCACCACACCACACTGGAGTAGGGTATTACACCACATCGGTGGCCCGAACCAGTATAAATCTTGTGTCCCTTTGTTCTGCGAGTTCGACGGATTGAGCCTTGAGATTGCGGTGAGGGCGAGTGCTAGGGGGAGGAGAGATCTTCGTGCGCACCCCAGTGTTCGAACCTCAAGGGTTTTGCCGGAACCCGAAATCCAACAAATTTAAACTTGAAAGTAGGCTATAGCTTTATTCATATCCATTAGGTTCAAACAACTAATGCATTATTCGATTCACAGGTAAATATGTTTAAGAATTACAGAAGCACCAAATAAAGAATGATGTACCAGGGTTCTATACTTGTACTATTACAGATGGTAAAGAAATTGGCGACAGACATTCCAGTTGCTGAACAAGGTGAAGCGGAATGGCCCTATTGTGCTCTCCTAGATGCAGAAGGCATGCAAGACTCTAGTCCAACCCCTTGTGATGGCCGGCCGCCAATCATGTAGTTTCAGAGGTAATCTTGAGTAAACTGCTTCATGATCCACTGCAAAAGAAAAAAGATTCACATATTGTCATCTAACACAACTCATTACAGGCAGTAAAAAGAAGGCTACATGGTTCTTACTTACCATCCTGCAGTTCACTGTTGTCTTGCATAAAGTGTAAACAAATAGTTCGATTGACATCTTTTGACACATTTTAGTAACAATCTTTATTAGTTTCCTCACTTGATGCTGGTTCATGAATATCTCATTGCCCCATGCGCAGAAAGGGTCGAAGTGTGGATCTTTGGCAATGATATATGTACCTAAAAGCACCAAGTTAATATTAGAAGCTAAACAACAATTGAAAAAATGATGTAGTACAACATTCCATCTATCCCATTATATAAGATTTTATTACATGTATATCTAGACATCATCAGAACATTAAGGTAACGCTCTTCCTTGTTGCTATGTAGCCTAGGATTGCATATTTAGTCATTCAGTATAATGCATGTTGCTAAACGATAATTGAAAAACGAAAAGGCAAGTTAACTGCAATATCCTTAAAAGCAACCAAATATCGTAATTCATAGTGGTATTGTTGAAACTGTTATTGATGAAATTGAACTGCACAGCAAATAGTTGCACATATAGAGCATCACATTGTGAAGAACTGAAATAAACAAGTCATTAGGACATCTCTAGGCCATCCTTAAAAAGTTAAAGGACTAAAACCCTTAGTGGATATATATATATATATATATATATATATATATATATATATATATATATATATATACTCCAGCAATTTTTGGCCTTTTCTAGTCGATCCCCTAAACTTAAGGTTGTAAACTTCAATTTGATCAAGTTCAAAGCAGGTTCAACCGAAAGTAGCATGCATTCAAACATAAACATAGATAACTGAACATAAAACATAAATTTTTTACTAAGCTAAACTACTTTCGGTCGAAGTAGAGGTCGGGCCAATCCTTCCTCGTCATGTATGGTCTGCCACGAGCCGGGTCCGGGCCAGTACCGTCGTCGGGGTCGTCGGGGAAGGCACTCCTCCACTCGTCGACGTTGACCTCCTCATCCCGGGGGCCCACCTCGATGCCCTCCGGGCCACCGTCGTCGCCGCCTTCGACCTCGTCATCAGAGGAGAGCGCGATAACCTCGCCGCCCTCCGCACCGCCGTCCTCGCCGCCTTCGACCTCGTCATAGGAGGAGAGCGTGATAACCTCGCCGCTCTCCGCACCGGCAAAGATCGCCCGCTCCGCCTCCACGAGCTCCGGGTGCTGCCGGCGGAGCTCTTGCATGTAGGCCTCGTCGGTGGCCTCGGCCTCGAGACGCTCCCACGCCTCGCGGTCCTCCCGCGCCATAGCCGAGCTCACCGTCCCTGGCTCCGGCGGAACAAGGTGGACCGGACGTGTGCCGAAGGAGAAATTGAGCCTAGCCGCCGCGCCGTGGTAGCGGACCTGCTAGCGGTCGTACTCCATGGCCGCGAGCTCGGCCGTGTGGAAGCTACCGAGCCACCAGCGGGTGTGGGTCTCTTGATCTGTAATCTCGGCGACCCACGTCCCCCACCGTCGCTGCTGGACCCCGAGGTAGGACTTCGTCGGCTGCCGGGTCCGGGGGAGGACGGGGAAGTCCTCGAACCGGCGTAGGGGCGCGGCAGCGGGCGGATCGGGGGACCGGCAATGGCGGATCGGGCCCGCGGAGGACGACGGGGACACCTCGGCGGCCACCTCACCGGTGTCGGGCGGACAGGCCCCGATAAACCTATTTTTGGCCATTGGCTACTCAAGCTCCCCGGCACACAGGCAGAGGTTGAGGATGGAGGCGCCAGCGATGGCGGCGACCAACCAATGGTTTCGAGGGTTGTGTGTGTCTGTGTGAGCGGAGGTTGTGTTTGAGGAAATACCGCTGCAACTGAAAATTCTACTAGGCGGGAGTAACAAGGCGGGGCTACTGAAAATTTGGATCAAGGGCAAGCAAATATTTTTGAGATTGCGAGGGATGCAGAGGCGGGAGTAAAATGCCGGGACTACTGAAAATTTGAATCAAGGGACTGAAGCAGAGAGCGATGCAGAGGCGGGAGTTTTGGGGGAGCGAGCTAGTGTGCTTGACACACCGGCTGTGGACTGTAGCCGATGCACCTTCTCGCGTAAGCCATAGGCATACTATACACCGACGGTGCTCCAAGATATTTTGTACTACATCTCACACGGTTGGTGAGAATAAACTGTGTGGGATCTACTTGATTTGAATTACAAAATGGGGTCATAGCGGCAATGCATGGTGTTTGAATTGCTAGACCTTTTATCTGCAGTGAACATGCAACTGTATGTGTGTCGCAAAAGAATTGGAATTATTCAGGGTTCGTTTGGACATTTCATACATTAAACTGGTTTTCTAGCCATTTCAGGTGCACAATTCAAAATTAAACTACATGCACATGCTCTGGTGCATACAAATTGGTTGAAAAATCAAATTTGTGTCCTTCAGTGCATGCTTAGGTCCCATGGAAGAAATGGGAATGAATTTTTCGGGGTTCGTTTGGCCTTTTTTATACATTAACTGGGTTTTCTAGGCATTTTATGTGCATAATTCAAATTTGAACTACAAGCACATGCTCCAATGCACTAAAGTTGGTTGAAAAATCACGTGTGTGTCCTTGGGTGAATTTCTAGGTCCCATGCAAGAGATGGGAATGAATTTCAAACACCAGGACACTGTTGATTTCCGGGAAAACATTGAGATACCTGGTTTTTAAATTCTAGTAAATCCAAAACTTGTCTGAAATTCATGAGACTTGGCATGCTATCATGGAGCGGCATCAACATGCCGTGGTGAAAATTTTGTCCCATTTGGGGCAGGTTTGGGAGTCCAATAGAGCTTCTCACAAACCAGAGCTTCTCACAACAAGCATGATGGTTTCGATAGGGACCGTACCACCTTTGGGGACGAGACGATATCCGTTGCCTCTTATTGTTTTCAAAAAATTTCTAGTGTCAACATAGGACAAAAGGAGTGTTGTGTTCAATCTTGGAATTTTTCGGGGTTCATTTGGCCTTTTTTATACATTAACTGGGTTTTCTAGGCATTTTATGTGCATAATTCAAATTTGAACTACAAGCACATGATCCAATGCACCAAAGTTGGTTGAAAAATCACATGCATGTCCTTGGGTGAATTTCTAGGTCCCATGTAAGAGATGGGAATGAATTTCAAACACCAGGACACTATTGATTGCCGAGAAAACGTTGAGATGCCTGGTTTTTAAATTCTAGTAAATCCAAAACTCGTCTGAAATTCATGAAACTTGGCATGCTATCATGGAGAGGCATCAACATGCCGTGGTGAAAATTTTGTCCCATTTGGGGCAGGTTTGGCTATAATCTTCTCACAAATCAGAGCTTCTCACAACAAGCATGATGGTTTTGATAGGGAACGTACCACCTTTGTGGACGAGATGATATCCGTTGCCTCTTATTGCTTTCAAAATTTTTCTAGTTGCAACATAGAACAACAAGAGTGTTGTGTTCCATCTTGGAATTTTCCAGGGTTCGTTTGGCCTTTTTTATACATTAACTGGGGTTTCCAGGCATTTTATGTGCACAATTCAAATTTGAACTACAAGCACATGCTCCAATGCACCAAAGTTGGTTGAAAAATCACATGTGTGTCCTTGGGTGAATTTCTAGGTCCCATGCAAGAGATGGAAATGAAATTCAGACACCATAGCACTGTTGATTGCCGGCAAAACGTTGAGATGCCTGGTTTTTAAATTCTAGTAAATCCAAAACTCGTCTGAAATTCATGAAACTTTGCATGCTATCATGGAGCGGCATCAACATGCCGTGGTGAAAATTTTATCCCATTTGGGGCAGGTTCGGTTATAAGCTTCTCACAAACCAGAGCTTCTCACAACAAGCATGATGGTTTCGATAGGGAAAGTACCACCTTTGGTGACGGGACGATATCCGTTGCCTCTTATTGCTTTCAAATTTTTCTAGTGTCAACATAGAACAACAGGAGTGTTGTGTCAATTTTGGATTTTTCGGGGTTCGTTTGGACATTTTTATGCATTAACTGGGTTTTCTAGGCATTTTATGTGCATAATTCAAATTTGAACTACAAGCACATGCTCCAATGCACTAAGGTTGGTTGAAAAATCTAATATGTGTCCTTGGGTGAATTTCTAGGTCCCATGCAAGAGATGGGAATGAAATTCAAACACCAGGGCACTGTTGATTGCCGACAAACATTGAGATGCCTGGTTTTTAAATTCTAGTAAATCCAAAACTCGTCTGAAATTCATGAAACTTGGCATGCTATCATGGAGCGGCATCAACATGCCGTGTTAAAAAATTTGTCCCATTTGGGGCAGGTTCGGGTATATGCTTCTCACAAACCAGAGCTTCTCACAACAAGCATGATGGTTTCGGTAGGGAACGTCCCACCTTTGGGGACGAAACGATATCCATTGCCTCTTATTGCTTTCAAAAAATTTCTCGTGTCAACATAGAACAACAGGAGTGTTGTGTCAATTTTTGGGATTTTTCGGGGTTCGTTTGGACATTTTTATGCATTAACTGAGTTTTGAATGCATTTATGGGCATAATTAAAATTTGAACTACATGCACATGCTCCAGTGCATATAAATTGGTTGAAAAATCAAATATGTGTCCTTGGGTGCATGCTTAGGTCCCATGCAAGAAATGGGAATGAATTTCAAACACCAGGGCACCGTTGATTGCCGGCAAAACATTGAGATGCCTCGTTTTTAAATTCTAGTAAATCCAAAACTCGTCTGAAATTCATGAAACTTGGCATGCTTTCATGGAGCGGCATCAACATGTCGTGGTAAAATTTTTGTCCCATTTGGGGCAGGTTTGGGTATATGCTTCTCACAAACCAGAGCTTCTCACAACAAGCATCATGGTTTCGGTAGGGAACGTCCCACCTTTGGGGACGAAACGATATCCACTGCCTCTTATTGCTTCCAAAAAATTTCTCGTGTCAACATAGAACAACAGGAGTGTTGTGTCAATTTTTGTGATTTTTCGGGGTTCTTTTGGACATTTTTATGCATTAACTGAGTTTTCAATGCATTTATGTGCATAATTCAAATTTGAACTACATGCACATGCTCCAGTGCATATAAATTGGTTGAAAAATCAAATCTGTGTCCTTGGGTGCATGCTTAGGTCCCATGCAATAAATGGGAATGAATTTCAAACACCAGGGCACCGTTGATTGCCGACAAAACATTGAGATGCCTGGTTTTTAAATTCTAGTAAATCCAAAACTCGTCTGAAATTCATGAAACTTGGCATGCTATCATGGAATGGCGCCCGACATGATGTGGTATTTTTCGTGTCCATTTTGAGAGAAGGCGGACTCGAATAATGACAACCAACAAAGGCATTTTGAAAAAATAGCTGCCACTTAATATCTCAAACGTTTGTATAATTCAAAATGTGTGCGTTCTGTTAACCATTCACGTGACGCCATGTGTCTTGGTTTTAATGGCTGTAGGAGGTGCCGTGCGGACAGCTGCTTGACCTTGACTGAACGGGAGGCGTGCGAGCGCAGTCCGGTGCGCAGGCTGACCGAGAGGCGTGCAAGCTGTCCTCCAATGCGCAGGCTCACCGGGAAGCGTGCGAGCTTTACGCTGCGCAGGCTCACTGGGAAGCGAGCCCTTTGACTTCCATGGCCGCCCGCCTTCCTCTCCATTAATGGCGCCCGAGCCGCTGTTTAATACGGGCGGCCTTACTGTTCGCCTCCCATTCCCCTCCTCCCCCCCCCGCAGACCTCCACCGCCATGGCGCAGAATGATCATCTGCCACTAGTCTTCAAGTTTGGTGAAGTCGACTCCGAGCCGGAGGAGATAGAAAATAAGGAGGAATGGGGCCTCATGGACATGGCCCAGAACGAGCTGGCCGCGGCGGTTGCTGCCCCCGCTCCCGTCCCAGCTCCCATCCATGCCCCCAAGCCAGCAACCATCCCCGTAGCATTGACAGGCTGGTCGCCGAGCACTATCGCAGAGATGGAAGCCGCGGGCGTCAGCGAGGTCTCCGCAGACCCGCGCGAGCTCGTGTACATGCCAGCACCAGGGCCAATGCCCGTGCCCGTGCGCGCCCCTCCACCCACCGTGCCGATGGCCCCCGTGCGTTTGGCTGCATTCGCCGCGCCCGTGCGCGCCCCTCCACCCATTGTGGCGCCGGTCCCCGTGCGTTTGGCTGCACCCGCTGCGCCCGTTCCCCGTGCCCGTGCCCGTGCGCCCCCCTCAGCGGCATGGGACGCTACCGTCGACCGCTACCTCTCAGCGCCGCCAGTTGCCGTCCTCCCGCGCCCCGCCCGTCGATCGCGCGACGACATGATGTGTGATTTACAAGTGAAGAACATTTTGTGCCGCCTTGAACACTTCAACAACAGCGTCCCGGAGGATGACAACGACAACGACGGCGCGGCATGCCGCCTCCACCGCCGCCGGAAATAGTTTTTTGGGGTTTAATACTGTATCTCGAATTCTCGATCATATGAATATAAATTCGAAGTGTGACTGAATGAAAGATATGGTTTGAACGAACTTGCATTTTTCTCTCTTAATGTACAGACTTATCAAACGATTTTCTTTTGAAAAAAACGTCAACGGTTTTTAAATATAAAACACTCATCGCAAACATTTTAGTTAGAACACCCGTATGCAAACCGACAGCTTCCCCAGGAAGCCAAGGGAAAATGTGCCGAGCAGGATTTCTGCATCCCTTCAACGCAAACGGTTGTTTTGCATGACCCGTGTGCAACCACGTACAAACAATTGGGTAAGATTTGCATATCTGTCATTTTGGGTATGTTGCCATTTCTCAAACTGGAAAGATTGACATTTGTTTATCTAGTAACATTGCCATTTGTCAACCTTGTAACACTGTGATTTGTCAAAATATGCAGCTACAAATCACTAGCACTATCTAATTTTTGCAACTAAAATCACTAGCACTGTTCATATGGACACCACTAGCAGGCGTGAGTTCATGGACGCATATGCAAATGTACCATTGATTACATACAACAAGTCATCAACCCACAACGACAACGAGGATACACGTTGGATTATAGATCATTTCCAACAAAACATTCTAGTAAAGTTTTTCTCACACAACAAATAACAAAGCGATGAAATGAACTTCAGCTCAACCACTCGTCGGCGTTGGAAACGCTTGCTTTGAACCAGAAGTGATTCTCTGGGAAGGGCCAGCTACTGTCAATCTCGAGACCAACGCAGGACTGATCATCCAGGCTGAAGCGGCCTATTTCAATACCCATATTGGGACGGTAGGGAAGCATAGTAATGTCCGAGGTATAGATACAGTTGCTTCTCATAAATGGTAGTAACGTTGTGTCAACAGCAGCTGGATCGCCTTCCACCATCATTGGATAGTTTTGTCCAAGGAAGAGCGAGTTTCCTCCAAGACTTTCAATACTGAACCAGGGAGAAGGTGTTGGCGCTAGTACACCAGTATCCATCCCGAATACCCTGCAACGGATGTTGGAATAGGTCCGGAGAGTGCGACCATACGAGACAACACCTGCTTCCTTAGTAACATCAGCAGTGCCCCGTATACAGACAAGAAGAGGTGATCCATCGGAATAAGTTGCCAGGCGCCACTGAGTATATGGGTCCTGCTCGTCCTCATGCTCGTGAATAAAATTTTCAAGTATAGGTGGTGGAATGTTCACAGGACCTTGGAAACACAAGAAGGTTAATTAGTAAAGGGAAACTAGCTAACCCGCATGCATGTGGATGAAACAATTATAATTACGGTGGAAGACAAACGTACCGAAATCATGAGGATTCCATGCAAAAACAGTGCCACGAGTGGTGGCAGCAAACACAAGACCCTCGTATTGAATTGCATCACAGTACTCATCCGTGTATAGAAACTGATTTTTGAGCAATATCCATCGAGTCGAACCATGAAGGACGGCAACAAGCTTGTCGAAGATAGCGACAACATAAGCATTCCTATAACCCAAGAGCGGTTGGGAACTCGACAAATTGCTATCTTCTGTGGACGACAGTGAGCATGATCGTATTTGAACTCACGTAGAATACCGGTGTACTCAACCTCTGGGCAGTCGTCTGAGATTTTTCGAAGTGGAACCCGGTGACGAGTGTACACATTCACAAGTTCCCACTCGCAGTTGTACCCAATATAAACAACCCAATCTCCATTTGCGCCTGCCCAAGCCTTGCTCTCAAGCGATGGCATCTTAACATCATATGTATCATTATCAAGTGGTATCAACTTACACAAGGCGAGGCTTCCCTCGTCCCTGCGCCAGTCAGCAGGGTCACGGCGAAGAAGATAGAGGAGATCAAACCGCTCCTGAACCCTTGGGTTCCTTGTAATGATGTTATTAGTTGAGTCGAGAATGGTCTTGAACGAACCTGCCATGCTAGCCGAGGTGATGACGTCGCACCGATCAATGAGTTCCTCCACCGCGTCATCATTCAGATCGGGGCAAGAATAACGGGGTCGTTTCTGGCTTGTTCCCTCCATGGAGAAGACGATCAAACAATGGCAGAAGGAAGGGTGAAGGCAAATGGAGGAGGGAGGAAGAGCTAGCATGCGACAGCAGTTCCAAATCAAGAGGGAAAGGTGAAGAGTCGGTGGACAGTTGCCACGGTACACGAAGAGGCGCTTGGGGAGCGGACGGTTGCCACAGAGGTCACACACTGACGACAAGGGCCGAGTGAACCGCATGCAATCCCATCGCACAACACACACGTCTTGTTAAGTGTGTCAACGCAAACAGTTCATCCGAGTGAACCGCATGCCGTATATCCCACACACCTTGATCTGGCTGACCATTTCTTTTGTGTTGCCTAATCACAAACAGTTCATCTGAGTGAACCGTATGCTGTATATCGCACACACCTTCATCTGGCTGCCTGTTTCTTTTGTGTTGCCTAATCACAAACAATTCATCCGAGTGAACCGTATGTTGTGTATCGCACACGCCTTCATCTGGCTGCCCGTTTCTTTTGTTCCTCCTCAGCGCAAATAGTTAACTGAACTGAAACGTATTCCCTTCATCGCACACGCAACTAAAACCTGAACCGTCTTTGATGCATCCGTCATCGCAAACATTTTATACATTTCTGACGGTTTTCATACAACACCGTTTGCGATTATGCCATCGCACACAGTTTCTCGAAGGGTCTCTGATTGTAGTGTCACGTTAGCAGCATCCTGCAGTAGTGATAGCTGCCAAGAAAGCATATGTCCCTGAAGCACCACTAGGTGACGCACCTATTTTCCCATCAACTCAAGAGGTTATGAAGGCCTGGCAGTCGCGTAGTGATGATTACTCCCTAGTTCAGTGCGGCATACTTTACAGCTTAGAACCGGGGCTCCAGTGTTTTGAGCAACACGGAGCATATGAGATGTTCCAAGAGCTTAAAACGGTTTTCAGCTCATGCCCGGGTCGAGAGATATGAAGTCTCCGACAAGTTCTACAGTTGTAAGATGGAGGAAATAGTTCTGTCAGCGAGCATATACTCAAAATGTCTGGGTTGCACAACCGCTTGTCTCAGCTGGGAGTTAATCTTCTAGAGGACTCGGTCATTGACAGGATCCTCCAGTCCCTTCGACCTAGCTACAAGAGCGATGAACTACAATATGCAAGGGATGGAGAAGTCCATTCCTGAGTTATATTCAATGCTGAAATCAGTAGAGGTGGAGATCAAAAAGGAACATCAAGTGTTGATGGTGAATAAGACCACTAGTTTCAAGAAAGGCAAGTGTAAGAAGAACTTCAAGAAGGACGGGAAGCGAGTCGCCGCGCCCGGTAAGTCAGTTGCCGAGAAGAAGCCAAAGAATGGACCCAAGCCTGAGACTCACTGCTTTTATTGCAAGGGAAATGGTCACTGGAAGTGGACCTGCCCCAAGTACTAAGCGGATAAGAAGGCCGGCAACGCCAAAGGTATATATGATATACATGTTATTGATGTGTACCTTACCAGCGCTCGTAGTAGCTCCTGGGTATTTGATACCGGTGCGGTTGCTCATATTTGTAACTCAAAACAGGAGCTGCGGAATAAGCGGAGACTGGCGAAGGACGAGGTGACGATGCGCGTTGGGAATGGTTCCAAGGTCGATGTGATCGTCGTCGGCACGCTACCTCTACATCTACCTTCGGGATTAGTTTTAAACCTCAATAATTGTTATTTAGTGCGAGCTTTGAGCATGAACATTGTATCTGGATATCGTTTAATGCGAGATGGCTACTCATTTAAATTCGAGAATAATGGTTGTTCTATTATATGAGAGATGTGTTTTATGGTCATGACCCGTTGGTCAATGGTTTATTTTTATTGAATCTCGAACGTGATGTTACACATATTCATAGTGTGAATGCCAAAAGATGTAAGGTTGATAATGATAGTCCCACATACTTGTGGCACTGTCGCCTTGGTCACATTGGTGTCAATCGCATGAAGAAACTCCATGCAGATGGACTTTTGGAGTCTCTTGATTATGAATCATTTGACATGTGTGAACCATGCCTCATGGGCAAAATGACCAAGACTCCGTTCTCCGGAACAATGGAGCGAGCAACCAACTTGTTGGAAATCATACATACTGATGTTTGTGGTCCAATGAGCGTTGAGGCTCGCGAAGGCTATCGTTATGTTCTCACCCTCACTGAATACTTAAGTAGAGATGGGTATGTCTACTTAATGAAACACAAGTCTGAGAGCTTTGAAAAGTTCAAGGAATTTCAGAGTGAGGTAGAGAATCAACGTGATAGGAAAATAAAGTTCTTACGATCAGATTGTGGAGGAGAATACTTGAGTCATGAGTTTGGCACGCACTTAAGGAAATGTGGAATTGTTTCACAACTCACGCCGCCTGGAACACCTCAGCATAATGGTGTGTCCGAATGTCGTAATCGCACTCTATTGGATATGGTGCGATCTATGATGTCTCTTACCGATCTACCGCTATCATTTTGGGGTTATGCTTTAGAGACTGCCGCATTCACTTTAAATAGGGCACTGTCTAAATCCGTTGAGACGACACTGTATGAATTGTGGCTTGGGAAGAAACCTAAGCTGTCGCTTCTGAAAGTTTGGGGATGTGAAGCTTATGTCCAGAAACTTCAACCTGAAAAGCTCGAACCCAAATCGGAAAAACGCGTCTTCATAGGATACCCTAAGGAAACTATTGGGTATACCTTCTACCTTAGATCCGAAGGCAAGATCTTTGTTGCCAAGAATGGATCCTTTCTGGAGAAAGAGTTTCTCTCGAAAGAAGTAAGTTGGAGGAAAGTAGAACTTGATGAGGTATTCCCTCTTGAACCGGAGAGTAGCACAGCTCAGGAAGATGTTTCTGTGGTGCCCGCACCGACTAGAGAGGAAGTTAATGATGATGATCATGAAACTTCGGATCAAGTTGCTACTGAAATTCGTAGGTCCACAAGGACGCGTTCCACACCAGAGTGGTACGGAAACCCTGTCCTGGAAATCATGTTGTTAGACAATGGTGAACCTTCAAAGTATGAAGAAGCGATGGCGGGCCCGAATTCCAACAAATGGCTTGAAGCCATGAAATCCGAGATAGGATCCATGTATGAAAACAAAGTATGGACTTTGACGGACTTGCCCGATGATCGGCAAGCCATAGAGAATAGTGGATCTTTAAGAAGAAGACTGACGCGGATGGTAATGTGACTGTCTATAAGGCTCGGCTTGTCGCTAAGGGTTATCGACAAGTTCAAGGAGTTGACTATGATGAGACCTTCTCACCCGTAGCAAAGCTGAAGTCCGTCCAAATCATGTTAGCAACTGCCGCATTCTATGATTATGAGATATAGCAAATGGACGTCAAAACGGCATTCCTTAATGGTTTCCTTAAGGAAGAATTGTATATGATGCAGCCGGAAGGTTTTGTCGATCCTAAGAATGCTGACAAAGTATGCAAGCTCCAGCACTCCATCTATGGGTTGGTGCAAGCATCTCGGAGTTGGAACATTCGCTTTGATGAAATGATCAAAGCGTTTGGGTTTATACAGACTTATGGAGAAGCCTGTATTTACAAGAAAGTGAGTGGGAGCTCTGTAGCATTTCTCATATTATATGTGGATGACATACTATTGATGGGAAATGATATAGAACTTTGGAAAGCATAAGGGCCTACTTGAATAAGTGTTTTTCAATGAAGGACCTTGGAGAAGCTGCTTATAGTAGGCATCAAGATCTATAGAGATAGATCGAGACGCCTCATTGGTCTTTCACAAAGCACATACCTTGACAAGATATTGAAGAAGTTCAATATGGATCAGTCGAAGAAGGGGTTCTTGCCTGTATTGCAAGGTGTGAGATTGAGCGCAGCTCAATGCCTGACCTGGGCAGAAGAAAGAGAAAAGATGAGTGTCATCCCCTATGCCTCAACCATAGGCTCTATTTGAAGGAAATATACCCTACAGGCGATAATAAAGTTGTTATTTTATATTTCCTTGTATCATGATAAATGTTTATTATCCATGCTAGAATTGTATTAGCCGGAAACTTGATACATGTGTGGATACATAGACAAAACACCGTGTCCCTAGTAAGCCTCTACTTGATTAGCTCATTGATCAAAGATGGTTAAGTTTCCTAACCAAAGACATGTGTTGTCATTTGATTAACGGGATCACATCATTAGGAGAATGATGTGATGGACAAGACCCATCCGTTAGCTTAGCATAATGATCTTTAAGTTTTATTGCTATTGCTTTCTTCATGACTTATACATATTCATTTGACTATGAGATTATGCAACTCCCGGATACCGGAGGAATACCTTGTGTGCTATCAAATGTCACAACGTACCTGGGTGATTATAAAGATGCTCTACAGGTATCTCCGAAGGTGTTTGTTGGGTTGGCATAGATCAAGATTAGGCTTTGTCACTCCGAGTATCAAAGAGGTATCTCTGGGCCCTCTCGGTAATGCACATCACTATAAGCCTTGCAAGCGATGTGACTAATGAGTTAGTTGCGGGATGATGCATTACGGAGCGAGTAAATATACTTGCTGGTAACAAGATTGAACTAGGTATGATGATACCGATGATCGAATCTCGGGCAAGTAACATACCGATGACAAAGGGAATGACGTTGTTGTTATGCGGTTTGACCGATAAAGATATTCGTACAATATGTAGGAACCAATATGAGCATCCAGGTTCCGCTATTGGTTATTGACCGGAGATGTGTCTCGGTCATGTATACATAGTTCTCGAACCCGTAGGGTCCGCACGCTTAACGTTTGATGACGATTTGTATTATGAGTTATGTGATTTGATGACCGAAGTTTGTTCAGAGTCCCGTATGAGAACATGGACATGACGAGGAGTCTCAAAATGGTTGAGACATAAAGGATGATATATTGGACGATGTTATTCGGACACCAGAAGAGTTCCGAGAGGTACCGGGTAAAAACGGAGTGCCGGAGGGGTTACCGGAACCCCCGGGAAGTAATGGGCCTACATGGACCTTAGGGGATAGAGAGGGCAGGCCACGAGGAGGTGGCGCCCCCCGATGGGGAGTCCGAATAGGACTAGGGGAGGGGGCGCGGCCCCCCTTTCCCTCTCCCTCTCCCTCTCCCTCTTCCTTCCGTCTTCCCCCTTCCACCAAGTGGAATCCTACTAGGACTTGGATTCCTAGTAGGACTCCTCTCTCCTGGCGCACCCTACAGGGGCCGGCCGGCCTCCCCCTCTCCTTCTTTATATACGGAGACAGGGGGGCACCCTAGAACACACAAGATCAATTGTCTTAGCCGTGTGCGGTGCCCTCCTCCATAGTTTACCACCTCGGTCATATAGTCATAGTGCTTAGGCGAAGCCCTGCACCGGTAACTTCATCATCACCGTCGCCATGCCGTCGTGCTGACGGAAATCTCCCTCATCCTCAACTGGATCAAGAGCTCGAGAGACGTCATCGTGCTAAATGTGTGCTGAACACGGAGGCGCCGTACGTTCGATACTTGGATCGGTTGGATCATGAAGACGTTCGACTACATCAACCGCGTTAGTAAATGCTTCCGCTTTCGGTCTACGAGGGTACGTGCACACACTCTCCCCTATCGTTGCTATGCATCACCTAGATATATCTTGCGTGATCGTAGGATTTTTTTGAAATACTGCGTTCCCCAACAGTGGTATCCGAGCCAGGTCTATGCGTAGATGTTATATGCACGAGTAGAACACAAAGAGTTGTGGGCAATAATAGGCATACTGCTTACCATCAACGTCTTACTTTGATTTGGCGGTATTGTTGGATGAAGCGGCCCGGACCGACATTACATGACCGCGTTCATGAGACTAGTTCTACCAACATGCTTCGCACACAGGTGGCTGGCGGGTGTCTGTTTCTCCAACTTTAGTTGAATCGAGTTTGACTACGACCGGTCCTTGTTGAAGGTTAAAACAACACACTTGACCAAAAATCGTTGTGGTTTTGATGCGTAGGTAAGAAAGGTTCTTGCTAGAAGCCCGTAGCAGCCACGTAAAACTTGCAACAACAAAGTAGAGGATGTCTAAATTGTTTTTGCAGGGCATGTTGTGATGTGATATGGTCAAGACGTGATGCAATATAAATTGTTGTATGAGATGATCATGTTTTGTAAAAGTTATCGGCAACTGGCAAGAGCCTTATGGTTGTCGCTTTATTGTATGAAATGCAATCGCCATGTAATTGCTTTACTTTATCATTAAGCAGTAGCGATAGTCGTGGAAGCAATAGTTGGAGAGACAACAACGACGCAATGGAGATCAAGGTGTCAAGCCGGTGATGATGGAGATCATGACGGTGCTTTGGAGATGGAGATCAAAGGCACAAGATGATGATGGCCATATCATGTCACATATTTTGATTGCATGTGATGTTTATCTTTTTATGCATCTTATTTTTCTTAGTACGGTGGTAGAATTATAAGATGATCCCTCACTGACATTCAAGGTATAAGTGTTTTCCCTGAGTATGCACCATTGCTACAGTTCGTCGTGCCGAGACACCACGTGATGATCAGGTGTGATAAGCTCTACGTTCACATACAACGGGTGCAAGCCAGTTTTGCACGTGCAGAATACTCAGGTTAAACTTGACGAGCCTAGCATATGCAGACATGGATGTTCACCATTGAAAACTACTCCATCTCACGTGATGATCGGACATGGTTTAGGTTATATGGATCACGTGATTATTTAGATGACTCGAGGGATGTCTATCTAAGTGGGAGTTCTTAAGTAATATGATTAATTGAACTTAATTTATCATGAACTTAGTCCTAATAGTATTTGCAATCTATGTTATAGATCAATAGTTCGCGTATAGCTCCCCTATTTTATTTTTGATATGTTCCTAGAGAAAACTAAGTTGAAAGATGTTAGTAGCAATGATGCGGACTGGGTCCATGATCTGAGGATTATCCTCATTACTGCACAGAAGAATTATGTCCTTGATGCACCGCTAGGTGACAGTCCTATTGCAAGAGCATGTGCAGACGTTATGAACGTTTGTCAAGCTCGATATGATGACTACTTGATAGTTTAGTGCACCATATTTATGGCTTAAAACCGGGACTTCAAAAACGTTTTGAACGCTATGGAGCATATGAGATGTTCCAAGAGTTGAAATTAGTATTTCAGACTCATGCCCGTGTCGAGAGGTATGAGACCTCTGACAGTACTTTGCCTACAAGATGGAGAATAGCTCAATTAGTGAGCATGTGCTCAGATTGTTTCGCTACTACAATTGCTTGAATCAAGTGGGAGTCAATCTTCTAGATAAGATAGTAATTGACAAAGTTCTTTAGTCACTATCACCAAGTTACTAGAACTTCGTGATGAACTATAATATGCAAGGGAAGACGAAAACGATTCCCAAGCTCTTCGCGATACTGAAATCGGCGAAGGTAGAAATCAAGAAATAGCATCAAGTGTTGATGGTTAACAAGACCACTAGTTTTAAGAAAAAGGGCAAGGGAAAGAAAGGGAACTTCAAGAAGAATAGCAAACAAGTTTCTGTTCCCGTGAAGAAGCCCGAAGCTAAACCCAAGCCTGAAACTGAGTGCTTCTACTACAAAGGAAATGGTCACTGGAAGCAGAACTGCCCCAAACATTTGGCGGATAAGAAGGATGGCAAAGTGAACAAAGGTATATTTGATATACAGATTATTGATGTGTACTTTACTAGTGTTCATAGTAACCCCTAGGTATTTGATACCGGTTCAGTTGCTATGTTTAGTAACACGAAACAGGAGTTACAAAATGAACAGAGACTAGTTGAGGGCGAAGTGACGATGTGTGTTGGAAGAGATTCCAAGGTTGACAAGGTCACCATCGCATACTCCCTCTACCTTCGGGATAAGTGCTGAACCTAAATAAATGTTATTTGGTGTTTGCGTTGAGCATGAATATGATTGGATCATGTTTATTGCAATACTGTTATTCATTTAAGTCAGAGTTGTTCTGTTTACATGAATAAAACCTTCTATGGTCATACACCCAATATAAATGGTTTATTGAATCTCGATAGTAGTGATACACATATTCATAATATTGATGCCAAAAGATGCAAAGTTGATAATGATAGTGCAACATACTTGTGGCACTGCCGTTTAGGTCATATTGATGTAAAGCGCATGAAGAAAATCCATGCAGATGGGCTTTTGGAATCACTTGATTAAGAATCATTTGATACTTGCGAACCATGCCTCATGGGCAAGATGACTAAAACTCCGTTCTTCGGAACAATGGAGTGAGCCACTGACTTATTGGAAATAATACATACCGATGTATGCGGTCCGATGAGTGTTGAGGCTCGCGGTTGGTATCGTTATTTTCTGACCTTCACAGATGATTTGAGCAGATATGGGTATATCTACTTGATGAAACACAAGTCTGAAACATTTGAAAAGTTCAAAGAATTTCAGAGTGAAGTGGATAATCATTGTAACAAGAAAATAAAGTTTCTACGATCTGATCGCGGAGGCGAATATTTGAGTTACGAGTTTGGCCTTCATTTAAAAAATGTGGAATAGTTTCACAACTCACGCCACCTGGAACACCACAACATAATGGTGTGTTTGAATGTCGTAACCGTACTTTATTAGATATGGTGCAATCTATGATGTCCCTTACCGATTTACCACTATCATTTTGAGGTTATGCATTAGAGACAGCTGCATTCACATTAAATAGGGCACCGTCTAAATCCGTTGAGATGACACCGTATGAACTGTGGTTTAGCAAGAAACCTAAGCTGTCGTTTCTTAAAGTTTGAGGCTGCGATGCTTATGTGAAAAAGTTTCAACCTAATAAGCTCGAACCCAAATCGGAGAAATGCGTCTTCATAGGATACCCAAAGGAAACTGTTGGGTACACCTTCTATCACAGATCCGAAGGCAAGGTATTTGTTGCTAAGAATGGATCCTTTGTAGAGAAGGAGTTTCTCTCGAAAGAAGTGAGTGGGAGGAAGGTAGAACTTGATGAGGTAGTTGTACCTTCTCTCAAATTGGAAAATGGTTCATCACAGAAATCAGTTCCAGTGATGCCTATACCAATTAGTGAGGAAGCTAATGATGATGATCATGAAACTTCAGATCAAGTTACTACCGAACCTCGTAGGTCAACCAGAGCATGTTCTGCACCAGAGTAGTACGGTGATCATGTGTAACATCCCAAATTTTCAATTTGGAATGTTATACAAAGATCATACAACGCATAGCATATTTTCTTGCATTTTGACAAATCCTCGATAAATCCTAAGCAACTCAAGGACCCTCGGAGAGAGTTGGGGATTTTCTCGATTTTTCATATTTGATTTATCAAATAATAAAACGAGGATTTTGGTTTTAATTATTTTCTCTCCGGAAAAATATTTCATTTAAAAATAAATGAGAAAAGAAAATATGACTTCTCCAAAACAACTGAAATATTGGAGGAAAAATATTAAAATCATATATTGGATTTTATCCGGATTTTATTTGCAATTTTAATTGCATTAAAAAAATTGCATGTTTTCAAAACTGCATTTTTGTGTAAAAAAAATGTTCACCCTGTTCTAATTATTTTAACTAGACGGGTAAAATTTGTTTTATCTTTTTTGCATTTTTATTTATTTTTCTATGAATTTTTTTGGCGGAATGTTTTAAAAAAAAGCGCCGCGCCCGACCGGGCCGAGGCCCAGCCGAGCGGCCGGCCCAGCCGCGCGTCTCCTCCGCGAGC
>NC_057796.1:105812863-105817139 GCF_018294505.1 Triticum aestivum
CGGTTTATTTCTTCGGTTTTATTATTTAGTGAACGTTCACCGACCCGTTCGTTTTAACGAACGTGTTCGTCGGATTTTCTCTGTTAACGAACGTCCGTTCTTTAACCGTTCGTCAGTTTTTATTTTTCGTCGGATTTTTCACGATTATTTCAGATCTCGATTTCTGATCGGATTTTCGTTTCTGTTTAACTTTTCGCTCGTTTATCAGAATCAGGCGATTCAAGCGCCTAGATTTTCGTCTTGAAATTCTCCTTCTGTTTAACCTACTCAAACAAGTTTTTGCTACTGTAAAATTTGACCTAGATCCAGAATAGTAAACGAAGCTTGTTTCTTTCGTCGTTTGATTTTCGTTGCTTCTTTCGAGTTGATTCTTTTTG
This sequence comes from Triticum aestivum, assembly GCF_018294505.1. Classification (NCBI taxonomy): domain Eukaryota; kingdom Viridiplantae; phylum Streptophyta; class Magnoliopsida; order Poales; family Poaceae; genus Triticum; species Triticum aestivum. The sequence continues at coordinate 105,813,241 of NC_057796.1, forward strand.
CAAACCGGGGTTCTTAAGTTGAACTTTCTGGTTGGATCTTTCATTCGAGTTTTACCTGTGCATTAGATGAGTACTTATTGTTTGCTTGTTTGTTTGCGATAGAGTACCCGGAGTGCGCCGCTTGTTACTTCGAATCACTAGGTTTCGCAGATCATCAGCAAGGCAAGTAACACTTTGATCATACCTTTCCATACCCAGTTTTCATTGCATTAGATCAATCCTCAAACATTGCATGATTAGGATCTAATTAAACTGTGGGTATTGGGTAGTAGTTGAGGTAGTACCTATTACCTGTTTTATTTATCAAACCCTTGGGAGTTACTTCTACGTTTGCTATTATATTGCCATGCTATGCTCGTAGACGTGGATTGGGTTTGAGAGATATTCATGACAGATGTGAGATTGTTAACTAATGGTTTACTTAAGGTGGCAACTAAAACTCACATCTGGGTGGATTGAGGTACCTGGGTATTCCAGGATTGCCTGTTTTTCTTTTGGACCGCCACCCAGGCTCAAAGGGATCATAAGGTTATTCATGCTAGAAACTTCCGTGTGCAGCCACAAGCTATTATGGGCTCTAGCATAGTTGACTAAGTTGTGTGAACTCTTACAGTGGTAGACTAGTAGATGTAGGGGAAAGTAGGTGTAACTGTCTACCCATACGTAAGGTGCAAACACTTCTGAAAGACTGTGTCTCGATCATCCGTTACTCAAACACCATGTAGTGCGAGTAATCCAACGGAGGAGATCGAGTCTTGTGGGGAAAAGTGCGCAAACCTCTGCAGAGTGTACAAACTAATCATGGTTAGCCGTGTCCCCGGTTATGGACAACTTGAGTATCTAGTACTTGGATTATCATGTGAATCTCATCACCATGTTACTTTTAATTAACTTTGTTGGGTTAATGATGACACTTAATTGGGATTGAGATGCTGTCAACCATCTCAATGTTTAACAACCACCATGATAGTTAAATAAAATTTATTCCTTTTGCAGTAGGGAAAAATTGGCTTTTCGCAAAACTTTAACCATAGAGCTTTCCACCAGCCAAATATGCATGTAGTATAGCATTATTATGTTCATTATTCTCTATGTGTTATTTTGCCAGCATATTCCATCTGCTGACCCGTTTTCGGGCTGCAACGTTTCATGTTGCAGACTTTTCAGACGACGAGTAAGGTGCCTTAGGTCGTGGTCTTATACTCAGTGATGCCGCTGGAGTTGATGGACTCACTTATCTTCCAAGTCTTCCGCGGTTATCGTATTTAGATGGCCTTAAGCCATATTTATCATACTTATTCTCTTTGGAGATATTCGTTGTAATAAGTGTGTGATTGCTACTATGTTATAAATCCTCCATTTGTACTGTGCGTGTCAGCATTACTGATACAGGGATGACACTGGTGCACAACAGCACGGACTATTTGAGGTCTGGTCGCTACAAAGGTGGTATCAGAGCCAGGTTGACTGTAGGACACGACCACTAAGCTTAAGCCCTAGAACACTTCTCTCTTCTCATTTCTGACCCCTCTCCACTTTCTACTCTTTTAGGAATGGCGGATACAAGGAGCAAGTTCATGCAACCAGATGAAGACACGCCTTTTGGACGACACTTGAAGGAAGTCACCAAGTACTTGAACATAGGAATACCAAGCATCACCGGAACCTACAACGCCACATTACCCGAAGAGGAGAGCTGGAAGATTCAAGTTCACATTCTAGGAAGAACGTTTGTGCCAGTTACTGAACCCATAAGATTGGTTTTCGAAGCACCAACCTGGAGTTTAGGGAAGAGCATGGCAGCCCACATCGCTATGGGACGCATTGGAGAAGTCTACCACAGGGAGCTTAAGGATACTATTTATCAGATTTGTGGACGCCGAGACGAGCAATGGGAGATGATCAGAACCAAGAAGGATGGATCAATTGCAGCTTTCATCCAGGAGCAAAACCAACACATTCGTCGCCAGGAGAACCAGATGTGCTCAGACAAGGAAGAACTGAAGAAGGCATTGACGAAGATCAAGGAGCTGGAGGAAGAACTCAAGGCTACACGCGAGGATTATTTGGTGGAAATCGTCGCACTAGTAGGGAAGAATGACGACCTGGAGAAGAAGATTGGAGTATTCATGGGAAACCCAGTGCCAAAAGCAAAAAGATGACGAATGCACTTGCCCGGATAACTACGTCATCATCGACGACACCGACTCGGAACCAAGTGAAGATGACTTTGTTGATGAAGCTGGAGCAGACATCATGGAGTCTTCAACTGATTAGAATTTCTAGTAGACCACCATATCAGTAGTAGTTTCCCCCATTTAATAGTATAGTTCAAGCACTTTGTAACGCTAGTTAGATCGATTGTATGCCTTGTTTGAATTGATTGAGTGATATTGATTGTATTTGTCTCATGAGCATATGGGTAGTGTTTTCTCTCTAGACCTCATTCTATTCTTAACTCTCATTTTTTCTAACCCATCAGATGCCTCCGAGACGCGACACCGGATTTGTTTTCCCACCGTAGATCACCCAGGTGATTCAGCAACAGAATGCCCTAATGCAAGTGTTAGTGCAGAACCAAGGCAACAACAACAACAACAACCCACCGCCACCACCACCTGTTGATCACTTAGCCCGTTTCTTGAGGCTAAACCCGCCGGTGTTTTCCAGTAGCACCGAGCCGATTGTTGCAGATGATTGGCTCCGCAAAGTTGGAAGGGAGTTGACCACTGCAGGATGCACAGATGCGGAAAGAGTGCGTTTTGCCGCACATCAGCTTGATGGACCCGCAGCATCATGGTGGGAGAATTACACAGCCACACACCCTATTGACACTGTCACATCGGACCAGTTTCAGCAAGCTTTCCGTACAGCTCATGTTTCAGCAGGAGCTATGGCTATGAAGAAGCGTGAGTTTCGCAACCTACGCCAAGGAGGACGCACCGTAGGCCAGTATGTGGAGGATTTCAGTAAGTTAGCACGTTATGCACCAGATGACGTTGCTACAGATGCAGCCAAGCAGGAGAAGTTTTTGGAAGGACTGAATGATGAACTGAGGATGCAGCTAATGGTAGCAACCTTCAACAACTACCAGGAGTTGGTAGATAGAGCTCTCATGATTGAAGGGAAGCAGCAGCAGATTGAAAACCGTAAGAGGAAGTATGGACAAGGGAAGTATAACTCTGGAGCTCAACAGAAGCCACGATTTGCCCCGAAACCGGGAGGACAGTTTCAGCATACCCATGGAGGAGGTAGTTCGCACAACCATAATGGCTCCAAGAATGGTAATGGGAATGGAGGAAGCAACGGCCAGAACCGCACCAACCCATCTACCCCAGCCGAGAGGGACCTGAGCCAAGTCACTTGCTTTAACTGCCAGAAGACTGGACATTATGCCAATGAATGTCCTGAAGCCCAGAATGGAAATGGCAATGGAAGCTCTGGGAAGAAGCCGAACCCGTTCAACAAAGGACATGTGAACCACGTGAGCGTGGAGGAGGTTGAAGCACAGCCTGATGCAGTAATAGGTAAGTTTTTGGTTAAGTCATTTACTGCAATCGTTTTTGGTTAACCGAGCGAAAAGTTAAACCGAAACAAAAATCCGATCAGAAAGCGAGATCTGAAATAATCGTGAAAAATCCGACGAAAAAGAAAAACTGACGAACGATTAAAGAACGGACGTTCGTTAACAGAGAAAATCCGACGAACACGTTCGTTAAAACGAACGGGTCGGTGAACGTTCACTAAATAATAAAACCGAAGAAATAAACCGATCTAGGGTTTTTTTAAAAAAACGAATGGTTTTTTTTAATAAAGAAAATCGGCAAACGACGGCGAGTTGATACCTCGTCGGAACGGAGCTCCGGCGGGGGCTCGGCGAGGGGCGGCGGGGTGTGGCG
>NC_057796.1:105817709-105874963 GCF_018294505.1 Triticum aestivum
TGGCGAGGGAGGGGGCGGCGGCGGGGGTATATAAGGAGGGGGGGCCTGCTTGGAGGAGGGGGCAAGGCGGCGGGGCTCCGGCGGAGTCCGAGCCGGACACGGGCGCGGCGGCGCTGGCGTGCTCGCGGAGGAGACGCGCGGCTGGGCCTCGGCCCGATCGGGCGCGGCACGTTTTTTTTAACATTCCGCCAAAAAATTCATAGAAAAATAAATAAAAATCCAAAAAAGATAAAACAAATTTTCCCCGTCTAGTTAAAATAATTAGAACAGACAAATTTTCCCCGTTTTGTGAACATTTTTTTTACACAAAAATGCTGTTTTGAAAACATGCAATTTTTTAATGCAATTAAAATTGCAAATAAAATCCGGATAAAATCCAATATATGATTTTAATATTTTTCCTCCAATATTTCAATTGTTTTGGAGAAGTCATATTTTCTCCTCTCATTTATTTTTAAATGAAATATTTTTCTGGAGAGAAAATAATTAAAACCAAAATCCTCGTTTTATTATTTGATAAATCAAATATGAAAAATCGAGAAAATCCCCAACTCTCTCCGAGGGTCCTTGAGTTGCTTAGGATTTATCGAGGATTTGTCAAAATGCAAGAAAATATGCTATGCGTTGTATGATCTATGTATACCATTCCAAATTGAAAATTTGGGATGTTACATCCTGTTCTGGAAGTCATGTTACTAGACCATGACGAATCTACGAACTATGAGGAAGCGATGATGAGCCCAGATTCCGATAAGTGGCTGAGATAGGATCCATGTATAAGAACAAAGTGTGGACTTTGGTTGACTTGCCCAATGATTGGCGCGCCATAGAGAATAAATGGATCTTCAGGAGGAAGACGGACATTGATGGTAGTGTTACTATCTACAAAGCTCGACTTGTCGCAAAAGGTTTTCGACAAGTTCAAGGTGTTGACTATGACGAGATTTTCTCACTCATGGCGATGCTTAAGTCTGTCCGAATCATGTTAGCAATTGCCACATTTTATGAAATCTGGCAAATGGATGTCAAAACTGCATTCCTTAATGGATTTCTTAAAGAAGAGTTGTATATGATGCAACCAGAAGGTTTTGTCAATCCTAAAGGTGCTAACAAAATGTGCAAGCTCCAGCGATCCATCTATGGACTGGTGCAAGCATCTCGGAGTTGGAATATACGCTTTGATGAGTTGATCAAAGCATATAGTTTTATACAGACTTGCGGTGAAGCCTGTATTTACAAGAAAGTGAGTGGGAGCACTACAGCCTTTCTGATAAGTATATGTGAATGACATATTGTATAATTTTTCTGGAAAGCATAAAGGAGTGTTTGAAAGGAGTTTTTCAAAGAAAGACCTCGGTGAAGCTGCTTACATATTGAGCATCAAGATCTATAGAGATAGATCAAGATGCTTGATAAGATTTTTAAATTAGTACATACCTTGACAAGATTTTGAAGTAGTTCAAAATGGAACAGTCAAAGAAGGAGTTCTTGCCTGTGTTGCAAGGTGTGAAGTTGAGTAAGACTCAAAACCCGATCACGGCAGAAAATAGAAAGAGAATGAAAGTCATTCCCTATGCCTCAATCATAGGTTCTATAAAGTATGATATGTTGTGTACCAGACTTATTGTGAACCTCACCATGAGTTTGGCAAGAGGGTACAATAGTGATCCAGGAGTGGATCACTAGACAGCGGCCAGAATTATTCTTAGTGGTATAAGGATATGTTTCTCAGTTATGGAGGTGACAAAGAGTTCGTCGTAAAGGGTTATGTCAATGCAAGCTTTGACACTAATCCGGATGACTCTGAGTCTCAATCTGGATACATATTGAAAGTGGGAGCAATTAGCTAGAGTAGTTCCGTGCAGAGCATTGTAGACATACAAATTTGCAAAATACAAATGGATCTAAATGTGGTAGACCGTTGACTAAACTTCTCTCACAAGCAAAACATAATCACACCTTAGTACTCTTTGGGTGTTAATCACATGGCGATATGAACTAGATTATTGACTCTAGTAAACCCTTTGGGTATTGGTCACATGGCGATGTGAACTACAGGGTGTTAATCACATGACAATGTGAAATATTGGTGTTAAATCACATGGCGATGTGGACTAGATTATTGACTCTAGTGCAAGTGGGAGACTGAAGGAAATATGCCCTAGAGGGAATAATTAAGTTGTTATTTTATATTTCCTTATATCATGATAAATGTTTATTATCCATGCAAGAATTGCATTAACCGGAAACTTGATACATGTGTGGATACATAGACAAAACACCGTGTCCCTAGTAAGCCTCTACTTGATTAGCTTGTTGATCAAAGATGGTTAAGTTTCCTAACCATAGACATGTGTTGTCATTTGATGAACATGATCACATCATTAGGAGAATGATGTGATGGACAAGACCCATCCGTTAGCTTAGCATAATGATTGTTCAGTTTTATTGCTATTGCTTTCTTCATGACTTATACATATTCCTTTGACTATGAGATTATGCAACTCCCGGATACCGGAGGAATACCTTGTGTGCTATCAAACATCACAACGTAACTGGGTGATTATAAAGATGCTCTACAGGTATCTCCGAAGGTGTTTGTTGGGTTGGCAATGATCGAGATTAGGATTTGTCACTCCGAGTATGGGAGAGGTATCTCTGGGCCCTCTCGGTAATGCACATCACTATAAGCCTTGCAAGCAATGTGACTAATGAGTTAGTTGCGGGAGGATGCATTATAGAACGAGTAAAGAGACTTGCCGGTAACGAGATTGAACTTGGTATGATGATACCGACGATCGAATCTCGGGCAAGTAACATACCGATGACAAAGGGAATGACGTATGTTGTTATGCGGTTTGACCGATAAAGATCTTTTTAAAATATGTAGGAACCAATATGAGCATCCAGGTTCCATTATTGGTTATTGACCGGAGATTTGTCTCAGTCATGTCTACATAGTTCTCGAACCCGTAGGGTCCGCACGCTTAACGTTCGATGACGATTTGTATTATGAGTTATGTGATTTGATGACCGAAGTTTGTTTGGAGTCCCGGATGAGATCACAGACATGATGAGGAGTCTCGAAATGGTCAAGACATAAAGAATGATATATTGGACGATGTTATTCGGACACCAGAAGAGTGCCGAGAGGTACCGGGTAAAAACGGAGTGCCGGAGGGGTTACCGGAACCCCCCGGGGAAGTAATGGGCCTACATGGGCCTTAGGGGAGAGAGAGGGCAGGCCGCGTTACTAAACACTTCCGCTTTCGGTCTACGAGGGTACATGGACACACTCTCCCCTCTTGTTGCTATGCATCACCTAGATAGATCTTGCGTGATCGTAGGAATTTTTTTTGAAATACTGCGTTCCCCAACACTATTATGTATGCCATGTTGTGTACCAGACCTGATGTGAACCTTGCCATAAGTTTGGTAGGGAGGTACCAAAGTGATCCCAGTATGGAACACTGGAGAGCGGTCAAGAATATCCTAAAGTACCTGAAAAGGACTAAGGATATGTTTCTCGTTTATGTAGGTGATGAAGAGCTCGTCGTAAAGGGTTACGTCGATGCTAGCTTCGACATAGATCTGGATGACTCCAAGTCACAAACTGGATACGTGTATATTTTGAATGGTGGGGCAGTCAGTTGGTGCAGTTGCAAGCAAAGCGTCGTGGCGGGATCTACATGTGAAGCGGAATACATATCTGCTTCGGAAGCAGCTCAGGAAGGAGTCTGGATGAAGGAGTTTATCACCGACCTAGGAGTGATTCCCAATGCGTCGGGTCCAATGACTCTCTTCTGTGACAACACTTGAGCTATTGCCATTGCCAAGGAGCCCAGGTTTCACAAGAAGACCAAACACATCAAGCGCCGCTTCAACTCCATCCGTGAATATATTCAAGATGGAGACATAGATATTTGTAAAGTACATACGAATCTGAATGTCGCAAATCCGTTAACTAAACCTCTTTCACGAGCAAAACATGATCAGCACCAGAACTCTATGGGTGTTCGATTCATCACAATGTAACTAGATTATTGACTCTAGTGCAAGTGACAGACTGTTGGAAATATGCCCTAGAGGCAATAATAAAGTGGTTATTATCATATTTCCTTGTTCATGATAATTGTCTATTATTCATGCTATAATTGTATTAATCGGAAACCATAATACATGTGTGAATACATAGACCATAATATGTCCCTAGTAAGCCTCTATTTAACTAGCTCGTTGATCAATAGATGGTTGTGGTTTCCTGACCACGGACATTGGATGTCGTTGATAACGGGGTCACATCATTAGGAGAATGATGTGATAGACAAGACCCAATCCTAAGCATAGTAGAAGATCGTGTAGTTCGTTTTCTAGAGATTTTCTAATGTCAAGTATCATTTCCTTAGACCATGAGATTGTGCAACTCCCGGATGCCGTAGGAATGCTTTGGGTGTATCAAACATCACAACGTAACTGGGTGACCATAAAGGTGCACTACAGGTATCTCCGAAAGTGTCTGTTGGGTTGGCATGAATCGAGACTGGGATTTGTCACTCCATATGACGGAGAGGTATCTCTAGGCCCACTCAATAATGCATCATCATAATGAGCTCAATCTGACTAAGGAGTTAGCCTCGGGATCATGCGTTACGGAACGAGTAAAGAGACTTGCCGGTAACAAGATTGAACGAGGTATGGGGATACCGACGATCGAATCTCGGACAAGTAACATATCGGTGGACAAAGCGAATTGTATACGGGATTGATTGAATCCCCGACATCGTGGTTCATCCGATGAGATCATCGTGGAACATGTGGGAGCCAATTGGATATCCAGATGCCGCTATTGGTTATTGGTCGGAGAGGTGTCTCGGTCATGTCTGCATGGTTCCCGAACCCGTAGGGTCTACACACTTAAGGTTCGGTGACGCTAGAGTTGTAATGGGAATAGAATGTGGTTACTGAAGGTTGTTCGGAGTCCCGGATGAGATATCGGACGTCATGAGGAGTTCCGGAATGGTCCGGAGGTGAATATTTATATATAGGAAGTCCAGTTTCAGTCGCTGAAATGATTTCGGGGGTTATCAGTATTGTACCGGGACCACCGAAAGGTGTCCGGGGGTCCACCAGGTGGGCCACCTGCCCCGAAGGACTTAGTGGGCTGAATATGGGTGGGAACCAGCCCCCTAGTGGGCTGGTGTGTCCCCCCAAGGGCCCAAGGTGCATAGGGTTGGAAACCCTAGGGGGAGGGGGCGCCTCCCACCTGCTTGGGGGGCAAGTTTCTGCCTCCTAGCTGCCGCCCCCTCTAGATGCATCTAGGGGGCCGCCCCCCTTCACCCTATAAATAGTGGGGAGGTGGGAAGGAAGCCGTGATGTCGCTTGAGGCTACGTCGGTATTCCCCAAAGAGGAAGGGATGATGCAGCACAGCGGCCACTACAAAAAAAGATACTTCCGTGATGATACGTGTTTGTCACAGTAGGTCACGTTTTCTATCATGCATGTACATCCATGACAATTTTATGACAGAATCAAGATAGTCATACCTGTGCTGTCGTAGAAGTGTTGCATGACATTACCAAATTATCATCACGAAAGTGTCCACTTCCATGACGATAAATCGCACGTCATAGAAGTGCTTTCGTCAAGGGTGACTAACACGTGGCACCGACCGTAACGGGTCGCCGTTAAGCTATCGGGTCCGGTTTTGGATCCGATAACCCGTTAACAGCCCAGACCAATGGGGATTTTCCACGTGTAAAATTCTCATTGACCGGAGGAAACACGTGTTGGCTCAACGTTCGGACAGATGTCATCCACTCATTGGACAGGAGGCGCCTATGATACGTCGACACGTGGCACGGCCCAACAGAGGCCCATTCCGGTGAAAAGGCCGGCCCAGCTAATGGTCCACCATGTTTTTTCAGACACTAGTGGGCTGGCCCGTTAACAGCCTACCATGCTTTGGGTCAAATTGAGGCCCATACCAGATCAGGCCCGTTCACAGCCTGTCGTGTTTTGGGCCAAATTATGGCCCATATCGGATCACGCCCGTTAACAGGCCACTGTTCTTTTGGGCCCATACTTAGACAGGTTTGTATTTCAGCCTGTTAAATGCCCGTTTACCAGTTTGGCCCGATAACAGTTTCGGCCTGTTAGCGGCCCATGGTGCATTTGGGATGTTGTTGGCCCGGTTTAACTTTAGGCCATTTAACGGCCCATGCAGAAACTGGGCTATTTCTTGTCCGAAGTAACTTTAGGCCTCTTAACGGCCCGTAGTCTTCGTGGATAAATTTCAGCCCAACTAGCCTATCGGCCTGTTAATGGCTTGTGTAACAGTTGAGCCTAATTACAGCCCACGTTGAATCCGGCTTGCTTACAGCCCATCTGATAATGGCCCGTGACACTTTTAGGCCTATGGCCCGCGTAGATACTGGCCTGCTTAAAGCCCATAATTGTATTGGGCCAAACAGGCCCGAGATACATTTTGGCCTGTTAACTGCTCGTCCTATTTGGGCCAAACATGGGCCCTAGGCAATTTCGGCCTGTATTGGCCCATCATTTTTTCGGCTCAACGCTAGCCCAATCTAGGTTTTAGCCTGTTAAAAGCTCATGGTATTCTCTGGCCTAGCTGGACAGAACTTTACTCGGCCTGTTAAAGGCCGGAAACAACTATAGGTTTAGTCCTGCTAATGGCCCAAGATGATTATAGGCCCAGGTTTTGGCCCATATGAGTAACGGGCCGACCTGAAGACCGTCAACACTGAGATCCACTGAACCTTCCGGCCTAAATTACATCATACCGACCAAGAATAAACCTAGACTATACAACAAAGAAATTACAACATATTACATCCCCTCGGCAGCAAAGTTCGGCGCTAGTGATAATAAAGGGCAACCAGACAGCAGATTACATAAACTGGGCAGGTCGCCACCAGTGGAAGTTAACAGGCGGACAAAATAATAGACAGAACCGACATCACTTCAACACAGTTCAAGAAAGGTTAGCCCAGCCCAGGAGCTGCAGCGCAAGCAGCTTAGCAACCTGATGAGACTGCGCTTCTTTGGCACTCATATCTGATGACCCACAAGTATAGGGGATCTATCATAGTCCTTTCGATAAGTAAGAGTGTCGAACCCAATGAGGAGCAGAAGGAAATGACAAGCGGTTTTCAGTAAGGTATTCTCTGCCAGCACTGAAATTATCGGTAATAGATAGTTTTGTGATGAGGTAATTTGTAATGGGTAACAAGTAATAAAAGTAAATAAGGTGTAGCAAGGTGCCCCAATCCTTTTTGTAGCAAAGGACAAGCCTGGACAAACTCTTATATAAAGGAAAACGCTCCCGAGGACACATGGGAATTATCGTCAAGCTAGTTTTCATCATGCTCATATGGTTAACATTCGTTACTTTGATAATTTGATATGTGGGTGGACCGGTGCTTGGGTACTGCCCTTCCTTGGACAAGCATCCCACTTATGATTAACCCCTATTGCAAGCATCCGCAACTACAAAAGAAGTATTAAGGTAAACCTAACCATAACATGAAACATATGGATCCAAATCAGCCCCTTACGAAGCAACGCATAAACTAGGGTTTAAGCTTCTGTCACTCTAGCAACCCATCATCTACTTATTACTTCCCAATGCCTTCCTCTAGGCCCAAACAATGGTGAAGTTTCATGTAGTCGACGTTCACATAACACCACTAGAGGAAAGACAACATACATCTCATCAAAATATCGAACGAATACCAAATTCACATGACTACTTATAGCAAGACTTCTCCCATGTCCTCAGGAACAAACGTAACTACTCACAAATCATATTCATGTTCATAATAAGAGGGGTATTAATATGCATGAAGGATCTAAACATATGATCTTCCACCAACTAAACCAACTAGCATCAACTACAAGGAGTAATCAACACTACTAGCAACCCACAGGTACCAATCTATGGTTTTGGGACAAAGGTTGGATACAAGAGATGAACTAGGGTTTGAGAGGAGATGGTGCTGGTGAAGATGTTGATGGAGATTGACCCCCTCCCGATGAGAGGATCGATGGTGATGACGATGGTGACGATTTCCCCCTCCCGGAGGGATGTTTCCCCGGCAAAACAGCTCCGCCGGAGCCCTAGATTGGTTTCGCCAGGTTCCGCCTCGTGGCGGCGGCGCTTCATCCCGAAAGCTTCCCTCTGATTTTTCCAGGGCGAAAGACATCATATAGCAAAAGATGGGCACTGGAGGCCTGCCAGGGGGCCCACAAGGCAGGGGAGCACGCCCAGGGGGGTAGGGCGCGCCCCCACCCTCGTGGACGGTGGGTGGCCCCCCTCTGGTGCTTTCTTTGCCCAATAATTTTTATATATTCCAAAACTGACTTTCATGGAGTTTCAGGACTTTTGGAGTTGTGCAGAATAGGTCTCTAATATTTGCTCCTTTTCCAGCCCAGAATTCCAACCGTCGGCATTCTCCCTCTTCATGTAAACCTTGTAAAATAAGATAGAAAAGGCATAAGTATTGTGACATAATATGTAATAACATCCCATAATGCAATAAATATTGATATAAAAGCATGATGCAAAATGGATGTATCAACTACCCTAGCTTAGACCTCGCTTGTCCTCAAGCGGAAGCCGATAACGAAAAATATGTCCACATGTTTAGAGATAGAGGTGTCGATAAAATAAAATACAGACATGAGGGCATCATGATCATTCTTATAACAGCAACATATATATATATATATTGTCATATGATTTCTTATGCTGAAGTAACAATCTATTTACAATGTCAAGTATGAATCAGAAACTTCATTGAAAACTAAAAAACTATGATCTCAGTCATTGAAGCAATTGCAATTTATCATAACATCGGGAAGAGTCAATATAAGAGCTTTTCAGCAAGTCCACATACTCAACTATCATTTAGTCTTTCAGAATTGCTAACACTCACGCAATACTTATGGGTATGGAGTTTTAATCGGACACAGAGAAAGATAGGGGCTTATAGTGTTGCCTCCCAACCTTTTACCTCAAGGGTAATGTCAGCAATAATAGTTTATGATAACTTACATCCAATTGGATATATATATCAGGATCTTTCCAACACAATGTGCTTGCTAAAGGATAAAATGTAAAAAGGAAAGGTGAATATCACCATGACTCTTGTATAAGGTATAAGACAAGAATAAAGATAGGCCCTTCGCAGAGGGAAGCTTCGCAGAGGGAAGCAAAGGTTGTCATGTACTTTTATGCTTGGATGCACGAAATCTTAATGCGAATGAACGTCACTTTATATTGCCACTTGTGATAGGGACCTTTATTATGCAGTCTATCGCTTTTATTGCTTCCATATCACAAGATCGTATAAAGCTTATTTTCTCCACACTTATAAATCATACATATTTAGAGAGCAATTTTTATTGCATGCAACAATGATAACTTACTTGAAGGATCTTACTCAATCCATAGGCAGATATGAAGGACTCTCATGGCAAAACCGATTTTAAGGATATTTGGAAGCACAGGTAGTATCTCTACTTGGTGCAAAGAATTTGGCTAGAATGAGGGGGAAAGGCAAGCTCAACATGTTGGATGATCCATGACAATATACTTTATTTCGGATATAAGAAAACATAACCCATTACGTTGTCTTCCTTGTGAAACATCAACCTTTTAGCATGTCATATTTTAATGAGTGCTCACAATCATAAAAGATGTCCAAGATAGTATATTTATATGTGAAAACCTCTCTTTCTTTATTACTTCCTATTAATTGCAACAATGACCAAAACTATGTTTGTCAACTCTCAACAACTTCTATTCATCATACTATTTTATATGTGAAGTCATTACTCTCCATAAGATCAATATGATCTCTTTAATTCCTTTTTTATTATTTCTTTTATTCCCTCAAGATCATAGTAAGATAATCAAGCCCTTGACTCAAAACTAATCTTTATTATATATAGCTCACGGACTCGATTACATAGAAGGATCATAAAGCAAAACTCAAAACTAGATCATACTAAAACTTTATTCTACTAGATCAAGATATTACTAAAAGGATCGAACTAAGAAAAAGGTAAAGATAGAGGTGTGATGGTGATACGATACCGGGGAAACTCCCCCAAGCTTGGCAGTTGCCAAGGGGAGTGCCCATACTCGATACTCAATTCTCTTTCCAAGGGTAGTTGCCAAGGGCAGTTGCCAAGAGGTGGTGATGATGGAGTTGTTGATGATGTAGGCATGTCGTCCTTCTTCCAAGGCATAGGCTCACCATCATAGAAAGATGATCGAGTCTCCGGGATCCTCAAATCTGCAACCAAACTCATCCTCTTGAATCTATATTCATACTCACAGTTTTGGTTTTGCAGGTCATAGATCTGGGCTTGGAGGTGCTCGATTTTCTCGTGAAGCTTGAAGATGGCCTCCCCAATGTTCTTGGCATCCAGCTTGTGGTTGTTGGTGAACTCCGCGATCATCATGTGGTTGGCGTCGAGTCCGCGTTCCACCATCCCTTGGCACTTGAAAACTTGCTGCTCCATTGCTTCGAGTCTTGTCTCCATGCTTGCGGTCCTCCTTTGCCCCTCAAAATCGCGGATGTGCAGCACCCTCACGCATCTCAATGGTTTGAGGGTGTTGCAGCACCTCTGCGAGGTAGGGGTTGATGACCTTCTCGAAGAATTTGTCCTTGGGGGCGCTTGAAGACGTCATGGTGATCTAGATCTGTCAGAAAAGCAGCTCGAAACAAAAGCAGAGGATATTTGCATGGTACGGTGGTCAAAACCGTCGGGAGCTTATATAATGAATTTTTACCGACCGAAAGAAGTATCATGCAAGAAAACAGAGTCCGGAGGGCACACGAGGTGCCCACGAGGCAGGGGGCGCGCCCAGGGGGGTAGGGCGCGCCCTCCACCCTCGTAAATGCCTCGTGTCCCTTTCAGACTACTTATTATTTTCCTATTTTCTTAAATATTCCAAAACGGAGAAAAATTGCCATTAGAACTGTTTTGGAGTCGGTTTACTTACCGTACCACATACCTATTCCTTTTTGGAGTCTGAAACATTCTGGAAATAGTCTCTTATATATTCCTCCAGGGTTACGGTCTCAATAACATTAGTTTCAACATTTATTGGATTACTTGAGATATAGTGTTTGATTCTTTGACCGTTCACCACCTTTGGATTTTTGCATTCGAAGTTCTTGATTTTTATGGCACCGGATCAGTAGACCTCCTCGATAATGTAAGGACCTTCCCATTTAGAGAGAAGTTTTCCTGCAAAAAATCTTAAACAAGGGTTGTATAACAAAGCATAATCACCTACATTAAACTCACGCTTTTGTATCCTTTTGTCATGCCATCTTTTAACTTTTTCTTTAAACAGTTTGGCATTCTCATAGTCCTGGGTTCTCCATTCATCAAGTGAGCTAATGTCAAATAGTCTCTTCTCACCGGCAAGTTTGAAATCATAATTGAGCTCTTTAATGGCCCAATATGCCTTATGTTCTAGTTCGAGAGGTAAGTGACATGCTTTTCCATAAACCATTTTATACAGAGACATACCCATAGCATTTTTATATGCAGTTCTATAGGCCCATACTGCATCATCAAGTTTCTTGGACCAATTCTTTCCAGATCTATTAGCAGTCTTTTGCAAAATTAATTTAATCTCCCTATTACTCAATTCTACTTTACCACTAGATTGTGGGTGGTATGGAGATGCAATTCTATGATTAACATCATACTTAGCAAGCATTTTACGAAAGGCACCATGAATAAAATGTGAAGCACCATCAGTCATTAAATATCTAGGGACTCCAAACCTCGGAAAAATAACTTCTTTAAGCATCTTAATAGAGGTGTTATGATCAGCACTACTAGTTGGAATAGCTTCTACCCACTTAGTAACGTAAACAACAGCAACTAAAATACGTGTATACCCATTAGAGGAAGGAAACGGTCCCATATAATCAAAACCCCAAACATCAAATGGTTCTATAACAAGTGAATAGTTCATAGGCATTTCTTGACGTCTACTAATATTACCAATTCTTTGGCATTCATCACAAGACAAGACAAACTTACGGGCATCTTTAAAAAGAGTAGGCCAATAAAAACCGGATTGCAATACATTATGCACAGTTCTATCTCCAGCATGGTGTCCTCCATAAGCCTCGGAGTGGCACTTGTATAGGATCTGTTCCTGTTCATGCTCAGGTACACAATGTCTAATAACACCATCTACTCCTTCTTTATATAAGTGTGGGTCGTCCCAGAAGTAATGTCTTAAATCATAGAAAAACTTTTTCTTTTGCTGGTATGTGAAACTAGGTGGTATAAATTTAGCAACAATGTAATTAGCATAATCAACATACCATGGAGCAGTACGAGAAGCATTTATGATAGCTAATTGTTCATCAGGAAAGCTATCATCAATAGGTAGTGGGTCATCAAGAACATTCTCTAACCTAGACAAGTTGTCTGCAACGGGGTTCTCAGCTCCCTTTCTATCAATAATATGCAAATCAAATTCTTGTAGTAGGAGAATCCATCTAATAAGTCTAGGTTTAGCATCTTTCTTTTCCATAAGATTTTAATAGCAGCATGATCAGTGTGAACAGTTACTTTAGAATCAACAATATATGGTCTGAACTTATCACAAGCAAATACAACTGCTAAAAATTCTTTTTCAGTAGTAGCATAATTTCTCTGGGCACTGTCTAGATTTTTACTAGCATATTGGATAACATTTAATTTCTTATCAACTCTTTGTCCTAGAACAGCACCTACAACATGATCACTAGCATCACACATAATTTCAAAGGGTAAATTCCAATCAGGTGACTGAACTATAGGTGCAGAAATCAAGGCTTTAAGTATTTCAAATGCTTCTACACAATCATCATCAAAGACAAAAGGAACATCTTTTTGTAAGAGATTAGTCAGAGGCCTAGAAATTTTTGAGAAGTCTTTAATGAACCTCCTGTAAAAACCAGCATGACCAAGGAAACTTCTTATACCTTTAATGTCCTTAGGACACGGCATCTTTTCAATAGCATCAACTTTAGCTTTATCAACTTCAATACCTCTTTCAGAAATTTTATGCCCCAAGACAATACCTTCATTAACCATAAAGTGGCACTTCTCCCAATTCAAGACAAGATTAGTTTCTTCACATCTCTGCAAAACTCAATCAAGATTGCTTAAGCAATCATCAAAAGAAGTTCCATACACGGAGAAATCATCCATGAAAACCTCAACAATCTTTTCACAAAAGTCAGAGAATATAGCAGTCATACATCTTTGAAAGGTAGCAGGTGCATTGCATAAGCCAAAAGGCATACGTCTATAAGCAAAGGTACCGAATGGGCAAGTAAAAGTGGTCTTTTCTTGACCCTCTTTTGACACAGGTATTTGAGAAAAACCAGAATAACCGTCTAGAAAGCAAAAATGTGTATGTTTGGATAATTGTTCTAGCATTTGATCAATAAAAGGTAAGGGGTAATGGTCTTTTTAGTAGCTTTATTTAGTTTGCGAAAATCAATTACCATTCTATAACCTGTAGCAATTCTTTGTGGGATCAATTCATCTTTATCATTAGGAACAACAGTAATACCTCCCTTCTTAGGGACACAATGGACAGGACTTACCCACTGACTATCAGCAACAGGATAAATTATACATGCCACTAGAAGCTTTAGTATTTCTTTCCTTACCACTTCTTTCATCTTAGGATTTAACCGTTGTTGGTGATCAACAACCGGTTTAGCGTCTTTCTCCAATTTTATTTTGTGTTGGCATAGAGTGGGACTAATGCCCTTAAGATCATCAAGAGTATATCCAATAGCAGCACGGTGCTTCTTCAGAGTTTTCAATAATTTCTCTTCTCCTTGGTCTGAAAGGTTAGCACTAATAATAACAGGATATATCTTCTTTTCATCAAGATAAGCATATTTAAGAGTATCAGGTAATGGTTTAAGCTCAAACACGGGATCACCCTTGGGTGGAGGAGGATCCCCTAGAATTTCAACAGGCAAGTTGTGTTTCAGAATAGGTCCCTGTTTAAAGAATACTTCATCTATTTCCCTTCTTTTATTCATAAACATATCATTTTCATGGTCTAGCAGATATTGTTCTAAAGGATCGTTAGGAGGCATGGCAATAGAAGCAAGACCAATAATTTCATCTTTACTAGGCAATTCTTTATCATGGGGTTGTCCATGAAATTTAGCAAAATTAAAATCATGAGACATATCCCCTAATCCAATAGTAACAACATCCTTTTTGCAATCTATCCTAGCATTAACAGTATTCAAGAAGGGTCTACCAAATATAATGGGACAAAAATCATCTTGTGGGGAACCAAGAACAAGAAAATCAGTAGGATATTTAACTTTCCCACACAAGACTTCAACATCTCTTACAATCCCAAGTGGTGAAATAGTATCTCTATTGGCAAGCTTAATTTTAACATCAATTCCTTCTAACTCAGCAGGGGCAATATCATGCATAATTTCTTCGTATAAAGAATGAGGTATTGCACTCGCACTAGCACCCATATCACATAAACCATGATAGCAATGATCTCCTATTTTAACAAAAATAACAGGCATGCCTACAACAGGTCTATGTTTATTTTTAGTATCGGGTCTAGCAATTCTAGGAGCTTCATCACAGAGGTAAATAACGTGCCCATCTATATTATCAACCAAGAGATCTTTAACCATAGCAATACTAGGTTCAACTTTAATTTTCTCAGAGGGTTTGGGTGTTCTAATATTACTTTTGTTGACCATAGTTGAAGCTTTAGCATGATCCTTTATTCTAACAGGGAAAGGTGGTCTCTCAATATAAGCAGTAGGAACAATAGGATCAACATTATAAGTGATAGTCTTTTCTTCAACTTTAATAGGTTCAACTACTTTTACTTCAATGGGAGGATGATATTTAAACCACTTCTCCTTAGGGAGATCAACATGAGTAGCAAATGATTCACAGAAAGAAGCTACTATCTCAGAGTCAAGTCCACATTTAGTGCTAAATTCACGGAAAACATCGGTATCCATAAAAGATTTAACACAATCAAACTTAGGTGTTATACCTGACTCCTTACCTTCGTCGAGTTCCCAATCTTCAGAGTTGCGTTTAATTCTTTCCAATAAATCCCATTTGAATTCAATAGTCTTCATCATAAAAGAACTAGTACAAGAAGTATCGCGCATGGAGTGATTATTGAGAGAAAGTCGAGCATAAAAATTCTGAATAATAATTTCTCTTGAAAGCTCATGATTGAGGCATGAATATAACATTGACTTAAGCCTCCCCCAAGCTTGATCGATGCTTTCTCCTTCGCGAGGCCAAAAATTATATATATAATTATGATCACGATGAACCAGATGCATAGGATAAAACTTCTGATGAAATTCCAATTTCAACCGGTTGTAGTTCCATGATCCAATATCATCACATAGCCTAAACCATGTCAATGCCTTTCCCTTCAAAGATAAAGGGAAGACCTTCTTCTTTATAACATCCTCGGGCATACCTGCAAGCTTAAATAATCCACAAACTTCATCCACATAGATTAGGTGCATATCGGGATGTAATGTTCCATCTCCTTAAAAAAGGATTAGCTAGCAGTTTCTCTATCATACCCGAAGGAATTTCAAAGTAAACATTTTCAGTAGGTTCAGTAGGTTGAGGAGCAACTCTTTTCTCTACTGGTCGGGGTGAAGATACCCCGAACAAGCCCCTCAAAGGATTATGTTCCATAGTAACAAGCGACAGTAAATTTCAGCACACTATATAAATTTTTCCTTACCAAATTCCACCTACCAAAGGCGCTTCACTCCCCGGCAACGGCGCCAAAAAAGAGTCTTGATGACCCACAAGTATAGGGGGTCTATCATAGTCCTTTCAATAAGTAAGAGTGTCGAACCCAACAAGGAGCAGAAGGAAATGACAAGCGGTTTTCAGTAAGGTATTCTCTGCAAGCACTGAAATTATCGGTAACAGATAGTTTTGTGATGAGGTAATTTGTAACGGGTAACAAGTAATAAAAGTAAATAAGGTGCAGCAAGGTGGCCCAATCCTTTTTGTAGCAAAGGACAAGCCTGGACAAACTCTTATATAAAGGAAAACGCTCCCGAGGACACATGGGAATTATCGTCAAGCTAGATTTCATCACGCTCATATGATTCGCGTTCGTTACTTTGATAATTTGATATGTGGGTGGACCGGTGCTTGGGTACTGCCCTTCCTCGGATAAGCATGCCACTTATGATTAACCCCTATTGCAAGCATCCGCAACTACAAAAGAAGTATTAAGGTAAACCTAACCATAGCATGAAACATATGGATCCAAATCAGCCCCTTACGAAGCAACGCATAAACTAGGGTTTAAGCTTCTGTCACTCTAGCAACCCATCATCTACTTATTACTTCCCAATGCCTTCCTCTAGGCCCAAACAATGGTGAAGTATCATGTAGTCGACGTTCACATAACACCACTAGAGGAAAGACAACATACATCTCATCAAAATATCGAACGAATACCAAATTCACATGACTACTTATAGCAAGACTTCTCCCATGTCCTCAGGAACAAACGTAACTACTCACAAATCATATTCATGTTCATAATTAGAGGGGTATTAATATGCATGAAGGATCTGAACATATGATCTTCCACCAAATAAACCAACTAGCATCAACTACAAGGAGTAATCAACACTACTAGCAACCCACAGGTACCAATCTGAGGGTTTTGGGACAAAGATTGGATACAAGAGATGAACTAGGGTTTGAGAGGAGATGGTGCTGGTGAAGATGTTGATGGAGATTGACCCCCTCCCGATGAGAGGATCGATGGTGATGACGATGGTGAAGATTTCCCCCTCCCAGAGGGATGTTTCCCCGGCAGAACAGCTCCGCCGGAGCCCTAGATTGGTTTCGCCAGGTTCCGCCTCGTGGCGGTGGCGCTTCGTCCAGAAAGCTTCCCTCTGATTTTTTCCAGGGCGAAAGACTTCATATAGCAAAAGATGGGCAACGGAGGCCTGCCAAGGGGCCCACGAGGCAGGGGCGCGCCGAGGGGGGTAGGGCGCCCCCCCCCCCCTCGTGGATGGTGGGTGGTCCCCCCTCTGGTGCTTTCTTCGCCCAATAATTTTTATATATTCCGAAACTGACTTTCGTGGAGTTTCAGGACTTTTGGAGTTGTGCAGAATAGGTCTCTAATATTTTCTCCTTTTCCAGCCCAGAATTCCAGCTGCCGGCATTCTCCCTCTTCATGTAAACCATGTAAAATAAGAGAGAAAAGGCATAAGTACTATGACATAATGTGTAATAACAGCCCATAATGCAATAAATATTGATATAAAAGCATGATGCAAAATGGACATATCAATATCCACCAACTTAGGCTGCATAGCATCAATAAATGTCCTGTACTTACGGTTAATCTTGCATAGAGATTGGAGTTCCAGTCGTATTTGAGCGGAAGCATGTATTTCTGCTTGAATTTCAGACTGAAGAAGTCGAACAGATTCAGGCGGCGACTTCATCGAGCTTGTGTCACTGAGTAAGTTTGACACTATATCAAGATGTGACTTCGTGGTTGTATCCCTACCCTCAATATGTGTTGCCTTCTCCTCTGGAATATGTGTTAGAGGGACAAACAATGGGTTCGTCTCACTATCATTGTGGCAGTTCCTCCTAGCAGCAGTGTTGTCACCCTGAAAGAGAAACAAGTAGGTAGATAATAGGTTTTGCACGTATAAGCATCAGCGCTGTCAATTCATCTCATTTCTTTGTCAGAAATAAAGAGACACGGTTTAAAATAGCATTAACATAATAGGCATTGTTCATAGTTAAGACGACAGGAAATGGCATTGTGCAGGAGCGGCCAGCTTCTTTTTTTTGCGGGGTAAAGGGAGTTTTTATTGCAATGTCATAGTGTTACAATCAAGAGGCCATAGGTCCTCAATACATGGTGGAACCGAGTGCAACCACACAACCGTGGTTCTCTCAGAGCGGCTATAGGTGGCCAAACGATCTGCAACACTATTCTGACTACGGTGGATCTTCTGAGGTAAAAACTCCCTTGAACACATGAGCTCCTGGATCTCCTGGACTAAATGCCCAACATCTGGCCGAACAAGACTAGCAGTTGTAAGAGTCAAGAGGGCTTGTATTGAATCCGACTGAACCACAACTGGTAGTGGGGAATGTTGTATTGCAAGTGCCATGCCCTGCATCAAAGCATGTATCTCCGCTTCCAAAGCATCATTGCAATTGAAGATATAATGATATGCTGCGAACAGCACACCCCCCATACTATCATGAAGCACCATACCTGCCGAGGCCGTTCCATCTGCTCCAAATGATCCATCAACAAACAAGGCAACGTAGCCCGTCGGAGGCAGAGGCCAAGGCACCGTACGTAAGATAGGCTTGGGTACAGCCACCGGTTCAATGTCGACTGGCATTTTCCCTTTGATAATTTCCTCCGTTATGAATCTTCCCGCAAGTTTGATTGATTTGTAGTAGCTATCGAGAAAGTCCACAGTAAGAGCCACCGGTGATACTTCTTTATCATGTGTGACATCGTTCCGAAGCTACCAGATCCTCCAAATGAGCATGATCACTATATCCCGGATGTCGTGCGTACGCGATGCCACAAGTTCAAGAGCCAATCCTTCCCAGAGTTCAACAGTCGCTCATCATAAGGCAGGGGCCAACGTGATCGCATGTTCAGCCATATGAGTCGTGCATGCTGACATGTAATCAAAGCATGGAATTCATCCTCTTCCTCCCTTCCACAGAGCGGACACGTAGAGCGCTTCGATAAATGCCTATGTTTCTTGCATTGGGCAGTTGGTAAGGCACCCATAATTGCTCTCCATCTCGAGATCTTCATTTTCTGCGGTACCGAGGCTTTCCAAACACAATTCCACACAGACCGCTGGGCATTAGGCGATGAAGAATTCGCCCCTCCAGCAAATGCCCTCACATGATCACTGGATTACAGATCAAGAACACAAGCATAGATGTAGTTCTAAACAACGTATAAGCATGAATGGTGAGTGCACTGTCAATTTATACCATTTCAGATTGGTAAATAAAGAGACACGATTTAAATAACATTAATATAATATGGCATTGTTCATAGTTGAGACATAGCAGGATATGACATTGTGCTGTTGTTGGTAGTCTCACCACACCACTAGATTACAGATCAAGAACACAAGCATACACATAGTATTAAAGAAGATAACTTGCTATGTTTAGTTTAATTTACATGGTACAAATAAGGAAGGGACAATTGCATTTTTACCCCTAGTTGGTTCCTACCCACGGGTTTTGCCCTTACTTTTCGAGCTTGCTCAGTTTTGCCCTTACTTTTTTCGACGAGGTCCCTCGAATGCCCTTTGACCGTTTGACCAAAACTTTTAAAATTCATAACTAATTCATATGAACTCAGAAAAATGCAAATAAGATATCAAAATGTTGAGATAAACATTACCTTTATGTGCATATCATTTGCATTCAGGACAAAAGCACCCTTTAAACTACCTGAAGTAATTAATGTTATTAACATTATTGAAAATAAAAAGGTATAAACAATATTTTTTTCATGAATAAAAATTACATGCAAATGTAGGTGATGTTTTCTGAACATCTTGATATCTTATTTGCATTTTTCTGAGTTTGTATCAACTTGTTATGAAGTTTCCAAATAATGGTCAAAGTCGTTAGAACATTCTTAACAAGATTATATGAACTCAGAAAAATGCAAATAAGATATCTGGATGTTCAGAAAACATCACCTACATTTGCATATAATTTTTATTCATGAAAAAAATATTGTTTATACCTTTTTATTTTTAATAATGTTAATAACATTAATTACCTCAGGTACTTTAAAGGGTGCTTTTGTCCTGAGTGCAAATGATATGCACATAAAGGTAATGTTTACCTGAACATTTTGATATCTTATTTTCATTTTTCTGAGTTCATATGAATTAGTTACGAATTTTCAAAGTTTGGTCAAACGGTCAAAGGGCATTCGAGGGACCACGACGAAAAAAGTAAGGGCAAAACTGAGCAAGCTCGAAAAGTAATGGCAAAACCCGTGGGTAGGAACCAACTAGGGGTAAAAATGCAATTGTCCCAATAAGGAACTAGATTCTACAACTAAAGACTGAAATTGAGAAGGACAAACTTATGTTTATGTACTTCTACTTTATAAACTTTGAACAAGCAATTTGATGCAGATGACAAAAATAAACAGCATTTGCACTCATAGTTATCCAAATATAAACAACAAAGTTTGAAGGCTTGAGGAGGACAAACATACATTAGTAGTGAAGACAGACTCAATGAAGGCCTTGTCCATATTGATGGGGGGCAATTCAAGAAGTTACCGCACACTCTTCTTCAAGAGTATTGCCTTTATTCTACATTTTGTTAAGAGTAAATATAGATGTGAAAATATAGGAACAAATGGCGATTATGTAACTTAAGATGCAGAGTACAAATGTAAATACAGCATACAGGCAGAAGGCACTGACAAGGGAAATGCGGAGCTAAACTTCTTCAGTAACATTGTTTTTATACAGTACTTTGGCAAGAGTAAATGTAGATCTGATGTGTAGAAAAATGGAGGACAAGGGAAAATAAGTTGCAAAGTGTACATGAAGAACTAGCTGACAAATATAAGTACAGTGATGAAGGACAACAGATACTTACAAGAATAATGCAAAACTAAATTTCTTCATAGGCATTGGGTTTATTCTACATTAATTTTGTTGGGGAACGCAATAATTTCAAAAATTTCCTACGCACACGCAAGATCCATCTAGGTGATGCATAGCAACGAGAGGGGAGAGTGTTGTCCACGTACCCTCGTAGACCGAAAGCGGAAGCGTTATGACAACGCGGTTGATGTAGTCGTACGTCTTCACGGTCCGACCGATCCTAGAACCGACGGTACGGCACCTCCGCGATCTGCACACGTTCAGCTCGGTGACGTCCCACGAACTCTAGATCCAGCTGAGGTCGAGGGAGAGTTCCGTCAGCACGACGGCGTGATACGGTGATGATGAAGCTACCGGCACAGGGCTTCGCCTAAGCACTGCAACGATATGACCGAGGTGGAAATTTGTGGAGGGGGGCACCACACATGGCTAAACAATCAACTTGTGTGTCTATGGGGTGCCCCCCTCCCCCGTATATAAAGGAGTGGAGGAGGGGGAGGGCGGGCCCTCTCATGGCGCGCCCAAGGGGGGAGTCCTACTCCCGGTGAGAGTAGGATCCCCCTTCCCTAGTTGGAGTAGGAGAGAAAGGAAGGGGGAGAGAGAGGGAAGGTAAGGGGGGGCCGGCCCCCCACCCAATTCGGATTGGGCTTGGGGGGCGCGCCCTCCACCTTGGCCGCCTCCTCCTCTCTCCCACTAAGGCCCAATAAGGCCCATTGACTCCCCGGGGGGTTCCGATAACCCCCGGTACTCCGATATATGCCCGAACTCATTCGGAACCCTTCCGATGTCCAAACATAGACTTCCAATATATCGATCTTTATGTCTCGACCATTTCGAGACTCCTGGTCATGTCCGTGATCATATCCGGGACTCCGAACTACCTTCGGTACATCAAAACACATAAACCCATAATACCGATCGTCACCGAACGTTAAGCGTGCGGACCCTATGGGTTCAAGAACTTTGTAGACGTGACCGAGACTCATCTCTGGTCAATAACCAATAGCGGAACCTAGATGCTCATATTAGTTCCTACATATTCTACGAAGATCTTTATCGGTCAAACCGCATAACAACATACGTTGTTCCCTTTGTCATCGGTATGTTACTTGCCCGAGATTCGATCGTCGGTATCTCAATACCTAGTTAAATCTCGTTACTAGCAAGTCTCTTTACTCGTTTCATAATGCTTCATCCCGAAACTAACTCATTAGCCACATTGCTTGCAAGGCTTATAGTGATGTGCACTACTGAGAGGGCCCAGAGATACCTCTCCGACAATCGGAGTGACAAATCCCAATCTCGGTCTATGCCAACTCAACAAACACCATCGGAGACACCTGTAGAGCATCTTTATAGTCACCCAGTTATGTTGTGATGTTTGATAGCACACTAAGTGTTCCTCCGGTATTCGGGAGTTGCATAATCTCATAGTCATAGGAACATGTATAAGTTATGAAGAAAGCAATAGCAATAAACTAAATGATCACAGTGCTAAGCTAACGGATGGGTCAAGTCAATCACATCATTCTCTAATGATGTGATCCCGTTCATCAAATGACAACTCTTTGTCCATGGCTAGGAAACTTAACCATCTTTGATTAACGAGCTAGTCAAGTAGAGGCATACTAGTGACACTCTGTTTGTCTATGTATTCACACATGTACTAAGTTTCCGGTTAATACAATTCTAGCATGAATAATAAACATTTATCATGATATAAGGAAATATAAATAACAACTTTATTATTGCCTCTAGGGCATATTTCCTTCAGTATCCCACTTGCACTAGAGTCAATAATCTAGATTACATTGTAATGATTCTAACACCCATGGAGTCTTGGTGCTGATCATGTTTTGCTCGTGACAGAGGCTTAGTCAACGGTCTGCAACATTCAGATCCGTATGTATCTTGCAAATCTCTATGTCTCCCTCCTTGACTTGGTCGCGGATGGAATTGAAGCATCTCTTGGTGTGCTTGGTTCTCTTGTGAAATATGGATTCCTTTGCCAAGGCAATTGCACCAGTATTGTCACAAAAGATTTTCATTGGACCCGATGCACTAGGTATGACACCTAGATTGGATGTGAACTCCTTCATCCAGAATCCTTCATTTGCTGCTTCCGAAGCAGCTATGTACTCCACTTCACACATAGATCTAGCCATGACGCTCTGCTTGGAACTGCACCAACTGACAGCTCCACCATTTAATAAAAATACGTATCCGGTTTGTGACTTAGAGTCATCCGCATCACTGTCAAAGCTTGCATCGATGTACCGTTTACGACGACCTCTTTGTCACCTCCATAAACGAGAAACATATCCTTAGTCCTTTTCAGGTATTTCAGGATGTTGTTGACCGCTGTCCAGTGATCCACTCCTGGATTACTTTGGTACCTCCCTGCTAAACTAATAGCAAGGCACATATCAGGTCTGGTACACAGCATTGCATGCATGATAGAACCTATGGCTGAAGCATAGGGAATGACTTTCATTTTCTCTCTATCTTCTGTAGTGGTCAGGCATTGAATCTGATTCAACTTCACTCCTTGTAACATAGGCAAGAACCCTTTCTTTCCTTGATCCATTTTGAACTTCTTCAAAACTTTATCAAGGTATGTGCTTTGTGAAAGTCCAATTAAGTGTCTTGATCTATCTCTATAAGCTTGATGCCCAATATATAAGCAGCTTCACCGAGGTCTTTCATTGAAAAATTCTTATTCAAGTATCATTTTATCCAATTCAGAAATTCAGTATCATTTCTGATCAACAATATGTCATCCACATATAATATGAGAAATGCTACAAAGCTCCCACTCACTTTCTTGTAAATACAGGCTTCTCCAAAAGTCTGTATAAAACCATATGCTTTTGATCACACTATCAAAGCGTATATTCCAACTCCGAGATGCTTGCACCAGTCCATAAATGGATCGCTGGAGCTTACACACTTTGTTAGCACCTTTTGGATTGACAAAACCTTCTGGTTGCGTCATATACAACTCTTCTTTAAGATGTCCATTAAAGAATGCAGTTTTGACATCCATTTACCAAATTTCATAATCATAAAATGCGGCAATTGCTAACATGATTCGGACGGACTTAAGCATCGCTACGGGTGAGAAGGTCTCATCATAGTCAACTCCTTGAACTTGTCGAAAACCTTTCGCAACAAGTCAAGCTTTTTAGACAGTAACATTACCGTCAACGTCAGTCTTGTTCTTGAAGATCCATTTATTCTCTATGGCTTGCCGATCATCGGGCAAGTCAACCAAAGTCCACACTTTGTTCTCATACATGGATCCCATCTCAGATTTCATGACCTCAAGCCATTCTGCGGAATCTGGGCTCATCATCGCTTCCTCATAGTTTGTAGGTTCGTCATGGTCAAGTAACATGACCTCCAGAACAGGATTACCGTACCACTCTGGTGCGGATCTTACTCTGGTTGACCTACGAGGTATGGTAGTAATTTGATCAGAAGTTTCATGATCATCATCATTAGCTTCCTCACTTACTGGTGTAGGAATCACTAGAACTGATTGATGTGATGAACTACTTTCCAATAAGGGAGTAGGTACAATTACCTTGTCAAGTTCTACTTTCCTCCCACTCACTTCTTTCGAGAGAAACTCCTTCTCTAGAAAGGATCCACTCTTAGCAACGAATATCTTGCCTTCGGATCTGTGATAGAAGGTGTACCCAACAGTCTCCTTTGAGTATCCTATGAAGACACATTTCTCCGATTTGGGTTCGAGCTTATCAAGTTGAAGCCTTTTCACATAAGCATCGCAGCCCCAAACTTTAAGAAACGACAACTTGGGTTTCTTGCCAAACCACAGTACATATGGTGTCGTCCCAACGGATTTAGATGGTGCCTTATATAACGTGAATGCATCCTTCTCTAAAGCATAACCCAAAAACGATAGCGGTAAATCAGTGAGAGACATCATAGGTTGCACCATATCTAATAAAGTGCGATTACGACGTTCGGACACACCATTACAATGTGGTGTTCCGGGTGGCGTGAGTTGCGAAACTATTCCGCATTGTTTCAAATGAAGACCAAACTCGTAACTCGAATATTCTCCTCCACGATCAGATCGTAGAAACTTTATTTTCTTGTTACGATGATTTTCCACTTCACTCTGAAATTCTTTGAACTTTTCAAATGTTTCAGACTTATGTTTCATCAAGTAGATATACCCATATCTGCTCAAATCATCTATGAAGGTCAGAAAATAACGATGCCCGCCGTGAGCATCAACACTCATCGGACCGCATACATCAGTATGTATTATTTCCAATAAGTCTGTTGCTCGCTCCATTGTTCCGGAGAACGGAGTCTTCACTAATACAGCGAGCTCCTAAACAAACGGTTTTTAACCCCTTTCCGCGACGGCAGTTGGAACAGTCGCCAACTGAGTGTGGGCGATAGGGGGGGTCCTTCCCACACGACCCAGAAACCGTCGGGGATATGCCCTCCTGGCACACATGTTCGGCAAAATGAGGTCGTGTTCGACCGGCGAGCGCTCAAATACGGAAATATGTACAGTAGAGCTAAAAATACAATTATATAGCGAAATTGTTTTTGGTCGCAAGTACATCCCACACAGTCAGTCCCCGGTAAACTTTTCCGTTTGTATGTACATCCCACATAGTCACTCCAAGGAAAACGTTTCCGTTCACAGGTACATCACACACAATTTTTCCCATTAAATCGCTTGCATTATTGAATATATCACACACGGTCCATGGAAGAAACTGTGTGCAAAGGCTGTCCATCACACACAGTTTTCATGTGGTAAACGTTTGCGCAAGGTGGCCTAACGCAAACATTTTTCAAGAGAAAGTCGTGTGTGATTGTTCATTGATCCAACATGGTTTATTCCTAGAAACTTTGTGCGTTTCCTGAGGTCATCGCCCACGGTATTTTTTCAACAACCATTTGCAATAGCAAAACCCAATTAGCAGGCTAATTATCTGATTAGTCATAATCCATTTGTTAATCTAATTGACAGTTCATATTAAGCACACAATATATTTCATTTTCATAATTGAAATACATCAGAGTACAACATCATATAGCTTCAGCACTCAGCTACCCCATTACACAACTACACCGGGACCAAGTTTCACATGCAACATCTATAACCTTTCGAAATTAGCATCATAGACGGTACATAGACAGATGTATCTCATCTGGAAAACTGCTGAAGTAGAAGGCGAATATAGAGCCTTCATTGATGTTGAAGGTCTTTGTAACTTTAGGCCAGTGCCTGTGGATGATTGACCATCCATCCTTCATCCTCTTCAGGAACACTTCAATATTGAACCGTGGGTGTTGTATGAATACCTTCCTCGCCTCCGGGCCATACAGGTGGTTTGAGAGGTAATCATCAGTTAAGTGCTTTGGAAAGGCCTAAAACAAGGATGTGCATAAATATCTTCTCTATATTGGAAATGGGGCAAAGGAATAAAAAAGGCAAGGTATAATAGTTAGTACCATCCTATAGTGAACTGATGTCTTGTTCATTGTGCAGACAAAGATCTTGTTGTTTTTTGTCGCTAATTTCTTTATCCTAACAATCTTTCTGAGTTTCTTGACTTGACTGATATTCATGGACAACTCATTCCCCATATGCAAAATGGGTCGAATAGTGGGTCAAAACCTCTGACAGCAGGACCTACATGTGCAAGACCAAATTGTTAAAAACCTAAATATTAGAATGGTTCCTGCAATTGTACAATAATGTGCTATTAGACAACGGACCATGCACGCGCTAACCTCGATTGTAAACCTCAGTGCTTCCCATTGTTTCCCTGCAACACATATATGTAGTTAGTCATCAGGTTAAGTAAGGGTTCACATGATATCAGTAAAATATGTTGATGAAAAATAATCACATTGCAGATTCATCAGATTAATTGAAGCCACATGGTAAAATTAGATAGCACAATTCACTAGAATTTGTGAAGGAAAGGCAGGAGCAGCACATGCAACAGGTAAACCGAGCATGCTTAACCCGCGTAGCTAGCAAATGGCAAGGTGCTCCTTCAAGATCTAGGGGTCGGCACGAATAGCAGCAATTGCAACCTCATCCGTGCGTGTGTCCGTGATTTGCTTCTCCGCTGCCAAATGCTCCTTGAGGTCCTGGCTATACTGCGTGCACCATGGCTTAGGCCGGCGCTTATTTGGTGGAGGGGTCGGTGATTTGGGTGGAAGGTGTCGCGCTCGCACCGGCGGTAGGGGCATGTGGGATGTGGAAGGAGGAGGAGGATGGGGGTCGGGTGTGGATTACCTGCCTGGATAGGCGAGGCCGAGGAGCGTGAAGGAGGGTCGCCGGCGAGGAGGCGGCGGCGCTGCAAGCAAGGAGTGAAGGTTTCAACTTGGAAAGGAAGGCAGAAAGAGGGGAAATGTCGCTTTTGGTAAGGGGGAGGGGGCGGGGAGGTAGATATTTCCGCGAAAGCCGAAAAATTGGAATCGCTTCAGCCAAAAAACTGGCACACAAAGTGTCACAGACACAGTCCCTTATTCAGAACTTTGTATGATATGTGAATGTCACAAACGATTCAGATAGCTTAACCCGTGTGTGTTGAGTTTGAATGTCAAAAATTTTGGTTCGAACTTCCCTGGTTACAGTGGTCATCCACGTCATTGCATAATTTGGGTACACAAAGGAGACTAACTGTGTGCGATCTACTTGATT
The DNA here is from genome assembly GCF_018294505.1 of Triticum aestivum. Classification (NCBI taxonomy): domain Eukaryota; kingdom Viridiplantae; phylum Streptophyta; class Magnoliopsida; order Poales; family Poaceae; genus Triticum; species Triticum aestivum. The sequence goes on from NC_057796.1 coordinate 105,845,179, forward strand.
TATAGTACTATACACCGACGGTGCTCCAAGATATTTTGTGTTGCATCTCACATGGTTGGTGATAATAAACTGTGTGCAATCTACTTGATTTATCATCTTGATCATTTGAATTACGTAATGGGGTCACAGCTACAATGGATGGTGTTTGAATTGTTAGAACTTTAATCTCCAGAGAACATGCAACTATAGGTGTGTCGTCAAAAAAATTAACTGGGTTTGTTTGTACATTTTTAGGGTTCGTTTGTACATTTTTATACATTAACTGGGTTTTCCAGGCATTTTATGCGCATAATTCAAATTTGAACAACATGCACATGCTCCAGTGCATCTAAACTTATTGAAAAAACAAATATGTGTCCTTGGTTGCAAGCTTAGCTCCCATGCAAGAAATGGGAATGAATTTCAAACACCCTGCCACCGTCACTCGGCCCCAAACATTGAGATACCTAGTTTTTAAATTCTAGTAAATCCAAAACTCGTCTGAAATTCATGAAACTTGGCATGCTATCATGTAGCGGCATCAACAAGCCGTGGTAAAATTTTTGTCCCATTTGGGGCAGGTTTGGGTATAAGCTTCTCACAAACCAGAGCTTCTCACAACAAGCGTGATGGTTTCGGTAGGGAACGTTCCACCTTTGGGGACGAAACGATATTCGTTGCCTCTTATCGCTTTCAAAAAAATTTGAGTGTCAGCATAGAACAACAAGAGTGTTGTGTTCAATTTTGGAATTTTTTGGGGTTCGTGTGGCCATTTCTATGCATTAACTGAGTTTTCAATGCATTTATGTGCATAATTCAAATTTGAACTACATGCACATGCTCCAGTGCATATAAATTGGTTGAAAAATCAAATCTGTGTCCTTGGGTGCATGCTTAGGTCCCATGCAAGAAATGGGAATGAATTTCAAACATCAGGGCACCGTTGATTGCCGGCAAAACATTGAGATGCCTGTTTTTAAATTCTAGTAAATCCAAAACTCGTCTGAAATTCATGAAACTTAGCATGCTATCATGGAGCGGCATCAACATGTTGTCGTACAAATTTTGTCCCATTTGGGGCAGGTTTGGGTATATGCTTCTCACAAACCGGAGCTTCTCACAAAAAGCATGATGGTTTTCCGTAGGGAACGTCCCACCTTTGGGGACGAAACGATATCCATTGCCTCTTATTGCTTTCAATTTTTTTTCTCGTGTCAACATAGAACAACAGGAGTGTTGTGTGAATTTTTGTGATTTTTCGGGGTTCGTTTGGACATTTTTATGCATTAACTAAGTTTTCAATGCATTTGTGTGCATAATTCAAATTTGAACTACATGCACATGCTCCAGGGCATATAAATTGGTTGAAAAATCAAATCTGTGTCCTTGGGTACATGCTTAGGTCCCATGCAAGAAATGGGAATGAATTTCAAACACCAGGGCACCGTTGATTGCCGGCAAAACATTGAGATGCCTGGTTTTTAAATTCTAGTAAATCCAAAACTCGTCTGAAATTCATGAAACTTGGCATGCTATCATGGAGCGGCATCAACATGCCGTGGTACAAATTTTATACCATTTGGGGCAGGTCTGGGTATATGCTTCTCACAAACCGGAGCTTCTCACAACAAGCATGATGGTTTTTGGTAGGGACGTCCCACCTTTGGGGACGAAACGATATCCATTGCCTCTTATTGCTTTCAAATTTTTTTTCTCGTGTCAACATAGAACAACATGAGTGTTGTGTGATTTTTCGGGGTTCGTTTGGACTTTTTTATGCATTAACTAAGTTTTCAATGCATTTATGTGCATAATTCAAATTTGAACTACGTGCACATGCTCCAGTGCATATAAATTGGTTGAAAAATCAAATCTGTGTCCTTGGGTGCATGCTTACGTCCCATGCAAGAAATGGGAATGAATTTCAAACACCATGGCACCGTTGATTGCCGGCAAAACATTGAGATGCTTGGTTTTTAAATTCTAGTAAATCCAAAACTCGTCTGAAATTCATGAAACTTGGCATGCTATCATGGAGCGGCATCAACATGCCGTCGTACAAATTTTGTCCCATTTGGGGCAGGTTTGGGTATATGCTTCTCACAAACCGGAGCTTCTCACAACAAGCATGATCGTTTTCGGTAGGGAACGTCCCACCTTTGGGGACGAAACGATATCCATTGCCTCTTATTGCTTTCAATTTTTTTCTCGTGTCAACATAGAACAACATGAGTGTTGTGTGATTTTTTGTGATTTTTCGGGGTTCGTTTGGACTTTTTTATGCATTAACTGAGTTTTCAATGCATTTATGTGCATAATTCAAATTTGAACTACGTGCACATGCTCCAGTGCATATAAATTGGTTGAAAAATTAAATATGTGTCCTTGGGTGCATGCTTAGGTCCCACGCAAGAAATGGGAATGAATTTCAAACACCAGGGCACCGTTCATTGCCGGCAACACATTGAGATGCCTGGTTTTTAAATTCTAGTAAGTCCAAAAGTCGTCTGAAATTCATGAAACTTGGCATGCTATCATGGAGCGGCATCAACATGCTGTGGTACAAATTTTGTCCCATTTGGGGCAGGTTTGGGTATATGCTTCTCACAAACCGGAGCTTCTCACAACAAGCATGATGGTTTTCGGTAGGGAACGTCCCACCTTTGGGGACGAAACGATATCCATTGCCTCTTATTGCTTTCAAAAAAATTTCTTGTGTCAACATAGAACAAAAGGAGTGTTGTGTGATTTTTTGTGATTTTCGGGGTTCATTTGGAGATTTTTATGCATTAGCTGAGTTTTCAATGCATTTATGTGCATAATTCAAATTTCAACTACATGCACATGCTCCAGTGCATATAAATTGGTTGAAAAATCAAATCTGTGTCCATGGGTGCATGCTTAGGTCCCATGCAGGAAATGGGAATGAATTTCAAACACCAGGGCACCGTTGATTGCCGGCAAAACATTGAGATGCCTGATTTTTAAATGCTAGTAAATCCAAAATTCTGTTAACCATTGACGTGACGCCACGTGTCTTGGTTTTAATGGTTGTAGGAGGTGCCGTACGGACAGCTGCTTGACCTTGATTGAACGGGAGGCGTGCGAGCGTCGTCCGGTGCGCAGGCTGACCGAGAGGCGTGCAAGCTGTCCTTGAGTGTGCAGGCTCACCAGGAAGCGTGCGAGTTGTACGCTGTGCAGGCTCACTGGGAAGCGAGCCCTTTGACTTCCATGGCCGCCCGCCTTGCTTGCATCCTCTCCATTAATGGCGCCCAAGCCATAGTTTAATTCGCTTTTCAAATATAAAACACTCATCGCAAACATTTTAGTTAGAACACCCATATTCAAACCGACAGCTTCCCTAGGAAGCCAAGAGAAAATGTGCCGAGCAGGATTTCTGCAGCTCTTGATCGCAAACGATTTAGATAGAACACCCGTATGCAAAGTGAGAGTAGCGCAGGATTTGTTCATCCCTTCAACGCAAACCGTTGTTTTGGATGACCCGTGTGCAACCACGTACAAACAATTTGGTAAGATTTGCATCTGTCATATTGGGTATGTTGCCATTTGTCAAACTGGAAAGATTTACATTTGTTGATCTAGTAACCTTGCCATTTGTCAATCCTTGTAACACTGTGATTTGTCAAAATATGCAGCTAGAAATCATTAGCACTATGTAATTTTTGCAACTAAAATTCAGTAATTAAGCATAGATTTCATTCATAGATTAAGCAGTCGTTCTTAATTTATACAAACAGTTCAAATCGACAGCTGAACCGACCAAACTTCTCCCCAATTGTTGCCAACCATGTACTAAAATAGCTAGTTCAACTATATATACTAGCTAATTTTAAGTACGTTGTAGAGTTCGACCACACATCTATAGTCAGATGAACTGAACAAAATAGCCCCTAAATACTACTACTACCACGGAGGGGCTTTGTGCTACTTCCGGCAGCCTCTCCTCTGCCGAGCGCGCTCAGTAAGAGGCAGAGGAGGAGGAGGAGCCTACCGACGAGCTGGACAAATGCAATACGGTGCCTGCCGCTGCTGCACGTTCAGCGACGCTCGCCGGCTCGAACGCCCACTACCGCTCCAGACGATCCCTCTCGAAGCGGCCGGACTACTCGTAGATCTCCTGATTCCTCGCATCTGCGTTGGCGTGTGCTGCGGCCACGGCTGTGGTAAGGCTCTTTGCATGCTTGACGAGGCGCTCCTCCTCCTCCCGCAGGAACTCGATGTAGCGCGCAAGGTCGCTGAGGCACTTGCCGGCCTCCACCTCCGCCTCCCTCCTTCGGGCAGCGGTGGCGGAGCGGGTGATGATCCCAGCGGTCGACGGTGGGTGGCCGCCACGGTGGCCAACCATGGGGTGGCGGCCACGACCACCAACTCCCGCCTTCAGGCCGCGGTGGCGGAGCGGGTGATGGCCATGGTGGCCGGCAGTGGAGTGGCGGCCACGACGGCCACCTCCCGCCTTCGGGCCGCGGCGGTGGAGTGGGAGATGGCCCTGGCTTTCGACGGTGGTGTGGCGCAAACGGCGACCGGCAACAGCTGCCGACGGGCAGCGGCGGCGGAGCGTGTGGTGGGTGTTCCACGCACACCCAACAGGGACGCCATGTGCACTACACTACGCCGGGGACTGCGCCGCCGCCCCTGTGTAGCCTCCCAGCTGGAGCTATCCTCTGATGACGGTGGAGTGGCTGAGCGACGACGACGGACCGGTGCCATTGGCGATTGTGGGAGAAGCAAACGAGATAAGCTACAGGGAGGCAGGGGAAAATGCGATGCAGGACTCGCCGGCCGTGAGGGTTTTTATAGCAGGCCAGCAAGCATTGGGATTTTGGGGGATTTCACCTAGTCGGGCGGGAAGCTTGCGCGGGAACCTGCGAGGTTGTGTGGGAACGGGCTCGCCGACGATTCATTGGCGCCACCGTTTGGCCAAAAGAACGCCCCCGCGCGTTGCGCAAGCTTGAGCTTTAAGCCGTCTGCGGCAGCGGGGTGAGAAGACGTGCGAGAGGAGGACGAGAGGACACATACACATACAGTTAATAAAAAAATGTTTGCGATTTAATTACCTACTATAACCCCGTCCTGGTTTATAAGTAGGATTTAACTAATAAAATACGAATGCATGTCGCCATAGATTATATCGTTGGAGTCATATTTGAACATAGTTTCCAGCTATACAATTTTTGTAACATGCATTAACACTTTTTTGCTTAAATTTAAGGTTATACACCAGCAAACGTTTGCCCGCGCCACACACGGCTTATTCCATCACAAACAGCTCTGATGAATCAACTGTCTGCCATGTATCTCACATGCAACTCTAATCTGATTCGTGCTTGATGTCTCCAACATCGCTCACACAGGTCGTCTTATTTGCCACGTATAACGGTGCCGTCCTCTGCTCGCGTCCCTCGGCAAGCTCTGCTCGCCTTTAGGCGCCGCGGCGCGCTCTGTCGCATCCGTTGGCGCGCTCTGCTCACGTCTGTCGGCGCGGTCGGCTTGTGGACAGCTTTTCCTTGAGGTGACCGCGGAGCACTCTGCTCGCGTCCCTCCGTGCGCGCTCTGCCAGTGGTTGGGCATGCGCACGATCACGTTGGGGGCCCCATATGCATGTGGTTGCGCCGCGCGCGTTGCTACACGATGCAGTTACGTGTGACACGATGGAGTTACACGCTGCAAATTAGAACTACCATCAGGGCCTGCCGATATTCCTGGCCGTCCGGCTTCCCCATTAATTCCCGCGGCCATTATAACCTTAGTCTCTTCAACCTTTTGATCGTGCCCCACAACAGAACAACCACACCCACGACGACACATAGAGAGGGGATGTCCGGTGGCGCTCCAATGGAGTTCGGTGAGCATAGAGTGGAGACCCACGCGAGGGAGAAGGATCTCTCGTAGGTGTACACCATCGACCCGGCCGTGGTGGATGACTACATCAACAGCGTTGAGCAGTTGCTTGTTGGAGACAAGTACAAGGTGGTCGGCATCGACCTCCAGTACACCACCGGTCATCCCGGCATAGATCAGAAGGTTGCCGTCGCCCAGTTGTGCGTGCACCATCATGTCCTCATCTACCACTACTGCATGGCCACAGAGCCTTGCGACCATTTCAATAGGTTTGTCAACAGCACTGACTACAAGTTCGCCACGGTGGATACCACCAACGATGTAAAAGCGCTCAGTGTTACGGGCTTGGCCTGCAAGAACCTTGTCGAAATCCGTGACCACTACACGGTCAGGGGCAGCACGAAGAAGGACTCCCTGGTCGAACTCGCCTCGGCCATCATCGACCCCTACTACGAAAAGATGAAGCAGGATGCCCAGAGAATAAGTCCCATATCCTGGCACGGGGCCTGGATGCGGCAACTGGATGAACCTCACCTCAGGTTTGCGGCCAAGAGTGTGTACACATGCTGCGAGATGCACAGGCGGATCGTTGACATGAGGAAGTGCCTCGTTACCCAAATTGACGAGCCCGGATCGAGCCACAAGCAGAGCAAGCGTCACAAGAAGTAGATGACGATCAGATGATCATTTATGCTAGTTAATCATGCATGTAATATATAGTTTAGTTTATTGGTGTGTGTGGAAATGTCATGTGTGTAGTAGCCACCTATGTAATTATGCATGTAATAGTTTACTTTGGTGTGGGCAAATGCCATGGTTGTAGTAGCCACCTATGTAAGTGGATGTTTAATTTGGTTATGCAAGCATGTCCTTATAAGTGTGTGTGTGTGTGTGTGTCTATATATATATATATATGTGTGTGTGTGTGTGTGTCTATATATATGTGTGTGTGTGTGTGTGTGTGTGTGTGTGTTGTTGTTGTTCTGTATGCAATCCCATTGCACAACACACACGCCTTATTAGCAGCAACCATCTGTGTTATTATCGGTCTTCACACACATTTCTGATTACATACCTGTTTGCCGCGTATCACACACATCTTGTTAAGTTGAACCGTTTCTGTTCTCATGTCTCAATGCAAACAGTTCATCCGAGTGAACCGCATGCCGTATGTCGCAAACACCTTGATCTGGCTGGCCGTTTCTTTTGTGTTGCCTAATCACAAACAGTTCATCCGAGTGAACTGTATGATGTGTATCGCACACGCCTTCATCTGGCTGCCGGTTTCTTTTGTTCCTCCTCATCGCAAACAGTTAATTGAACTGAACTGTATGCCCTTCATCGCACACGCAACTAAAACCTGAACCGTGTTTGATGCATCCGTCATCGCAAACGTTTTACACATTTCTGACCGTTTTCATACAGCACCGTTTGCGATTATTGCATCGCACACAGTTTCTCGAAGGGGGTCTGGTCGTAGTGTCGCGTTAGCAGCATCCTGCAGTAGTGCTTAGTCATCTTGCCAATGAGGCATGGTTCGCAAGCATCAAGTGATTCATAATCAAGTGATTCCAAAATCCCATCAGCATGGAGTTTCTTCATGCGCTTTACACCAATATGACCTAAACGGCAGTGCCACAAATAAGTTGCACTATCATTATTAAACTTATATCTTTTGGCTTCAATACTATGAACATGTGTATCACTACTATCAAGATTTAGTAAAAATAGACCACTCATCAAGGGTGCATGACCATAAAAGATATTATTCATATAAATAGAACCACCATTATTCTCTGATTTAAATGAATAACCGTCTCGCATCAAACAAGATCCATATATAATGTTCATGCTTAACACTGGCACCAAATAACAATTATTTAGGTCTAAAACTAATCCCGAAGGTAGATGTAGAGGTAGTGTGCCGACGGCAATCACATCAACTTTGGAACCATTTCCCACGCGCATCGTCACCTCGTCCTTAGCCAATCTCCGCTTAATCCGTAGACCCTGTTTCGAGTTGCAAATATTAGCAACAGAACCAGTATCAAATACCCAGGCGCTACTGCGAGCATTAGTAAGGTACACATCAATAACATGTATATCAAATATACCTTTCACTTTGCCATCCTTCTTCTCCGCCAAATACTTGGGGCAGTTCCGCTTCCAGTGACCAGTCCCTTTGCAGTAGAAGCACTCAGTCTCAGGTTTAGGTCCAGACTTGGGCTTCTTCACTTGAGCAGCAACTTGCTTGTCGTTCTTCTTGAAGTTCCCCTTCTTCCCTTTACCCTTTTTCTTGAAACTGGTGGTCTTGTTGACCATCAACACTTGATGCTCCCTCTTGATTTCTACCTCCGCAGCTTTCAGCATTGCGAAGAGCTCGGGAGTCGTCTTATCCATCCCTTGCATATTATAGTTCACCACGAAGCTCTTGTAGCTTGGTGGCAGTGATTGAAGAACTCTGTTAATGACACTATCAAGTGGAAGATTAAATCCCACCTGAGTCAAGTGATTGCGATACCCAGACATTCTGAGTATATGCCCACTGACAGAACTATTCTCCTCCATTTTGCAGCTGTAGAACTTATTGGAGACTACATATCTCTCAATCCGGGTATTTGCTTGGAATATTAACTTCAACTCCTGGAACATCTCAGATGCTCCATGACGTTCAAAACGTCGTTGAAGTCCCGGTTCTAAGCCGTAAAGAATGGCACACTGAACTATCGAGTAGTCATCAGCTTTGCTCTGCCAGGCGTTCACAACGTCTGGCGTTGCTCCTGCAGCGGGTCTTGCACCTAGCGGTGCTTCCAGGACGTAATTCTTCTGTGCAGCAATGAGGACAATCCTCAAGTTACGGACCCAGTCCATGTAATTGCTACCATCATCTTTCAACTTAGCTTTCTCGAGGAACGCATTAAAATTCAACGGAACAACAGCACGGGCCATTTATCTACAACAACATAGACATGCAAAATACTATCAGGTACTAAGTTCATGATAAATTAAAGTTCAAATAATCATATTACTTAAGAACTCCCACTTAGATAGACATCCCTCTAACCATCTAAGTGATCTCATGATCTATCAACTAAACCATGTCCGATCATCACGTGAGATGGAGTAGTTTTCAATGGTGAACATCACTATGTTGATCATATCTACTATATGATTCACGCTCGACCTTTCGGTCTTAGTGTTCCGAGGCCATATCTTCATATGCTAGGGTCGTCAAGTTTAACCCGAGTATTCTGCGTGTGCAAAACTGGCTTGCACCCGTTGTATGTGAACGTAGAGCTTATCACACCCGATCATCACGTGGTGTATCGGCACGACGAACTGTAGCATGGTGCATACTCAGGGAGAACACTTATACCTTGAAATTTAGTGAGAGATCATCTTATAATGCTACCGCCATACTAAGCAAAATAAGATGCATAAAGGATAAACATCACATGCAATCAATATAAGTGATATGATATGGCCATCGTCATCTTGTGCCTTTGATCTCCATCTCCAAAGCACCGTCATGATCACCATTGTGACCGGCTTGACACCTTGATCTCCATTGCAGCATCATTATCGTCTCACGAACTATTGCTTCTACGACTATCGCTACCACTTAGTGATAAAGTAAAGCAATTACATGGCGATTGCATTTCATACAATAAAGCGACAACCATATGGCTCCTGCCAGTTGCCGATAACTATGTTACAAAACATCATCATCTCATACAACAATTTATATAATCACGTCTTGACCATATCACATCACAACATGCCCTGCAAAAATAAGTTAGACGTCCTCTACTTTGTTGTTGCAACTTTTACGTGGCTGCTACGGGCTTAGCAGGAACCGTTCTTACCTACGCATCAAAACCACAACGATTTTTCGTCAAGTTTGCTGTTTTAACTTTCAACAAGGACCGGGCATAGTCACACTCGATTCAACTAAAGTTGGAGAAACAGACACCCACTAGCCACCTGTGTGCGAAGCACGTCGGTAGAACCAGTCTCGCGTAAGCGTACGCGTAATATCGGCCTGAGCCGCTTCATCCAACAATACCTCCGAATCAAAGTATGACATGCTGGTACGCAGTATGACTATTATCGCCCACAACTCTTTGTGTTCTACTCGTGCATATAACATCTACGCATAGACCTGTCTCGGATGCCACTGTTGGGGAACGCAGTAATTTCAAAAATTTCCTACGCACACGCAAAATCCATCTAGGTGATGCATAGCAACGATAGGGGAGAGTGTTTTCCATGTACCCTCGTAGACCGAAAGCGGAAGCGTTATGACAATGCGGTTGATGTAGTCGTACGTCTTCACGGTCCGAAAGATCCTAGCACCGAAGGTACGGCACCTCCGCGATCTGCACACGTTCAGCTCGGTGACGTCCCATGAACTCTAGATCCAGCTGAGGTCGAGGGAGTGTTTCGTCAGCACGACGGCGTGATGACGATGATGATGAAGCTACCGGGGCAGGGCTTCGCCTAAGCACTGCAACGATATGACCGAGGTCGAAATCTATGGAGGGGGGCACCGCACACGGCTAAACAATCAACTTGTGTGTCTATGGGGTGCCCCCTCCCCCGTATATAAAGGAGTGGAGGAGGGGGAGGGCCGACCCTCTCATGGCGCGCCAAGGGGGGTGTCCTACTCCCGCTGGGAGTAGGATTCCCCCTTCCCTAGTTGGAGTAGGAGAGAAAGGAAGGGGGAGAGAGAGGGAAGGAAAGGGGGGCCGGCCCCCACCCAATTCGGATTGGGCTTGGGGGGGCGCCCTCCACCTTGGCCGCCTCCTCCTTTCTCCCACTAAGGCCCAATTAAGTCCCATTGACTCCCCGGGGGGTTCCGATAACCCCCGGTACTCCGATAAATGCCCGAACTCATTTGGAACCCTTCCGATGTCCAAACATAGCCTTCCATTATGTCGATCTTTATGTCTCGAACATTTCAAGACTCCTCGTCATGTCCATGATCATATCCGGGACTTCGAACTACCTTCGGTACATCAAAACACATAAACTCATAATACCGATTGTTAAGCGTGCGGACCCTACGGGTTCGAGAACTATGTAGACATGACCGAGACTCATCTCCGGTCAATAACCAATAGCGGAACCTGAATGCTCATATTGGTTCCTACGTATTCTACATAGATCTTTATCGGTCAAACCGCATAACAACATACGTTGTTCCCTTTGTCATGGGTATGTTACTTGCCTGAGATTCGATCGTCGGTATCTCAATACCTAGTTCAATCTCGTTACTGGCAAGTCTCTTTACTCGTTTCATAATGCATCATCCAGCAACTAACTCATTAGCCACATTGCTTGCAAGGCTTATAGTGATGTGCATTACCGAGAGGGCCCAGAGATACCTCTCCGACAATCGGAGTGACAAATCCTAATCTTGATCTATGCCAACTCAACAAACACCATCGGAGACACCTGTAGAGCATCTTTATAGTCACCCAGTTACGTTGTGACGTTTGATAGCACACTAAGTGTTCCTCCGGTATTCGGGAGTTGCATAATCTCATAGTCATAGGAACATGTATAAGTTATGAAGAAAGAAATAGCAATAAACTAAACGATCATAGTGCTATGTTAACTGATGGGTCAAGTCAATCACATCATTCTCTAATGATGTGATCCCGTTCATCAAATGACAACTCTTTGTCCATGGCTAGGAAACTTAACCATCTTTGATTAACGAGCTAGTCAAGTAGAGGCATACTAGTGACACTCTGTTTGTCTATGTATTCAAACATGTACTAAGTTTCCGGTTAATACAATTCTAGCATGAATAATAAACATTTATCATGATATAAGGAAATATAAATAACGACTTAAATATTGCCTCTAGGGCATATTTCCTTCAAATTTAAGCATTAATATAGATCTGATAATTTGGAGCGAACGGTGGATAAGCAAGCTATAATGCACAATGATGTCACATAATCCACCAGGTATGAATGTAAGGACAGCGATAGGACAATAGGTACTCACAAGAGCAAAGCAGCGACCAGCATAGTTGCGATATCCTAGGTTTTGCGGCGCTGGTTCGATCGCCAATATACGTCGGGTGCTATGTGATTTCTCTGGTAGCACCACCTTTTTCAAGGACTTTGCTTGTACTCCTTCAGGTTCTGCAATCACCCTCTTCCTTTTGGATGTCTGAAACACAAGAACATCATTTGAATGGAAAAACATGGTATGACGACAAATGGAATATGTGTTGATAATGGATGGGCATTGCATCTTCACATATATCATTAGTAAACTAAGCAGATGGCGGTGCAACGAAGCAAAAGAAATGCAAGACGCCTTATGCAAGATATGTGCAACCAATAAAACCTTGCCAAATTAGAACAGGCACCTTATTGGGTGAAAAGGATAGGCCATCTGCCTTTGACTCCTTGAGCTCAGAATAGTCATTAGGATCATATTCTGAATACGAATCTATAGGTCGGGAGCATGTGGGATTCATTGCATCCACAATGGACCTCAATCCCTTGATGCCAAGTTTGTTACCCATTGAACTGTTCCGCAATATTCTTCTGATGTGCGCATTCTTATATTCATTGTGATTACGTACAAATAGTAGTGAGTTTATCTTTGTAATGCAGAGGATATTGTAATATAATAGAGGCTCCCTATAAACCCTTGTGTGCTATCACTGGATTCTGATGAGCGAGCCCATGTGTGATGTAATATGGTGAGTAGATTAATATAATCTGGCACAACTACACAAAAAAGTAAGCTCCCTGTTGGGGGCCCCAGATCTAAGGATAGTTGGCAGACGATAGGTTCATAATATACCGTATAGAAAGTTTATTGCCAAACCATGATAACGAGAGCGCAGAGCCAGTAGGCAGATCATAGTGTAGATAGTAGGGGTACACCATAACCACCATAAATAAATCGGGAAAGCGGAACTGGCTGGAAAACATAGGGTTTTGCCGCTACTAATATGCAGCCTATCGATCACCTACAGGCCAGCTCTATTCATCTGAAGGCGCACAACTGTTACTATCAGTTTAGTCTATCAAAGACCGCGCGGCTCCCACCATTTCTGGAATATTATGGCAGACCAACACGAAGTGCGAAATCATTTAGCAGAACCGGCCCAATAGAGGTGTCGACTGCAGATGTCCCTGCTCCCCTTCCTGACAAGGAACATACTGTGCTTACTAAAGAAGAACAGAAGAGGAAGCATATTCTGCATGTCTGCATGCAAGTTGCGTGACTTTTGTCATTTGGGTCAGTCAACCATTTCAGGCGGTTGGATGAAGATCCTACGTCTCCTAACCCTTCTTCTTCCTCGTCTCTGACTCTTCCCATACAGAACACCACACGGGCCGCCGACCGAACCACCGGACCCCACCGCCTGTGTTCCTCCGCCACCCCCGCCCCCACCCGCGTCTAGTTTTCTTCGTTCGGCGAGGCCCCACCATCGCCCCCCACAACCACCATCCCCACCCGAGCCCCTTCCATCGCATCGGCGAACTCCGGTGAGCTCTAAAAAATCGACTGACCCAATTTTGAAATTTAGTCTACTGTCATTTAACTAGTGTGGAATATAAAAGGGGGAAACCATAAGCATTGCGAGTATAGTGTTGAGCGTGCCATGGCGGATCTGAAGGTGCAAACTGGACAAAGGCAACTTCGCAACCAATGTTTGCTTTCAACTAGCAACTAAGTGATGGACAAGAAATCAGAGTAAAGCAGTGGCGATCTATTTTCTTGAGGCGATAAATAAGTTGAGCAAATACGAAAGAGTACCGCCTCTGGTGTGGCACCGTGTATGCATCTGCTGAGAATTTGACGGTGATGCGATAGCGATGGCTGTCGGCAGCGTGGAAGCAGATCTAGGAGGGTAGACGGTGGCGGCAGGGTGCAGTGGACGAGACGGTCGTAGGAGCGGCGTCGGCAAGGTGGATGACGGCGGGGATGAAGCGAGAGGACGGGATGCAAGGATCCCGGTCCAAAGCTGTGGATGAGAGAGGTCGGTCTCTTGTAATGGCCGACGGCATCGAGGTATCAGCTCCGGCATGGTGGAGGACGACGGCGGTGCATGGGGTGGCGGACGGAGGAGGCACAGGTGGAGAGGGTGTTTTGGCGCCCACGAAGTACGAATGGGGAAATGGAGGGAGAGACGAAGGGGGAACCATGTCTTCAGGGTGCGCTTGTCTCAAATGCGAGGAAATTTACAAACTTAGCCCTCGTTTAAAATTTCCTACATCACAGCAATATTAGTCGGTTGGGGATAGGACGGTAATCTCGCATACACCGAATATTTGTCGAGGAGAGTTTGTTTTTGGCGCCCGCCGTGTATGAATCGGGGAGGGAGTCAATTTCGGCCGAGGAGACACCGTGTTTTGGCGCCCACCGTGTATGAATCCGGGTGAGAGGCGGTTATGTCATGTTTGAGTGAAATTACAAACCTACCCCTATTGAACCCTATAGAAATCGAGCCGATAGGCTTTGCGTGTCAGGGATAGGCAGTAATTTCCATCTCACATATTTTGGTTTGGGGCCGTTACTGTGACTTTCCCCACTTCTTTCAAATTTTTGCAGAGCAAGAGTGCACGTTTACCGTGCCAACTCAATTCGAATCCAGTTTGTATTCTATTTTTGTTCGTGCAGGATCCATTTGCGATTGGAATAAAATTCTATATACATCATTTTTTATATATACTTTCAAAAGAACAACACCCTTTATACATAAATATGGTTTACAAATGGCATGATCTCAGATTCATAAGGTTGTATCCATCTTTATTTGGATTTCCAAATATTTGAAACCACTTTATGTTGAAATCCAATGTATGCATTCCTCGCTAACTGTCTCCAATTAATGTGTGTTTCATGCAGGTTTTTTTTACTTCTCAAACATGTATAATGTGTTTCACACACGCAACATATAGTGTAATCCCGTTTAGACATTAATTGCATATAAATCATGTATTTTCTCTAATTAAAGAATCTATGGATCACTAATATTGATAAACTATATAACATTACATGTGTCCCCAAATTCAAATGAATATGCATGTTTCATACACCAATTTGCGTTATGATATTATCGATGTCGTGATCTCCAGTTTAAATATTTGAATCCCCTTTAATCCAGATATTCGTCTCATATAGCTATCACTCATGCTTATATAGGAGTGTCTCTATAGACCTATACGTGTTCATCGTCTCTCGGGTATCTCTCGTGCTACCTGTATGTCGACAATGATCTTTTATCTTCGCAACACACTGACGATACTCTCTCCATCGACCTTCATCACTCTACCTCTCTCTAAGTATATCTCGCTCCCTGCTATGTGTCTCTAACTATGAATCTCCATGTGAAATCTCTTTCTCTCACACAAACACAAACTTCGTCTCCCGGGTCTCATTTCTCTCTACTATTCCCCTGTGTGCCACTCGCACACCCCCTCTCACACAAAGATGTCTTTCGCTCCTTAGATATGATAAGATACGACTCTTCCTCTTAAATATCTCTTTCTCACACACAAACACAAACTCTGTCTCCCAGGGTCTCATATATATCTCTCCACCATTCTCTTGTATGTCGCTGACACACACTCTCTCCCCTAGAGATATCTTGCGTTCCCACATATGTCTCTCTAGCTGTCACTCTCGTTGTGAAATATCTTTCTCTCCCGCAGACACAAAACTCCGTCTCTCGGGATCTCATTTCTCCCTGATATTTGTTTGTATGTGACTCACATGCACACTCTCTCTATCTCTTTCACACCCACACACATAACTCAGCCTTCTGATCCACTCGACTCCTATCTCTAACACACACTAGCTAGCTAGCATCTTTATCTTTCAATTTATCTGTTTCTCCATCAACCTTCTTTCTCGCCCTCACTCTTGCTTCCTATCACGCACACTATATATGTTTCTCTCTACATGCAGTCAAGTGCCCTCTTTTTATCTTTCTCTCACACACACATAACTTCACCCTCTGTACCACCCGGCGGTCATCTCCAACACTCAACCTAGCCGATGTCCCTTTATCTAGCATCTCTATCTCTATATCTATCTGTAGTTTCTCCGTCAACATTTCTTTCACATGCACTCTTGCTTCCTATCACCCACACTATATATGTCTCTCCATACATGCATTTATAGGTTGATCTCTTTTGCACAATCGTTGTGTTTCGCTCCCTTTGCTCGCCATAGATGAATGCTCCAGCCCACGCCACTATATCTTAAAGACAAAAACTCATGCTCAATTATCGAGCCTTTTTCCCTGCACTCTCAGATGCATGCATATTGTCATACCGATCTCTCCCATGTCGTTGATCTTATGACTTATGTCTTGTTTCTTTTATCTCGATCATGCTCGCGCGCACACACACACATCCCACGTATACATGTATACCTCTCGTACATGCACGTTCAAGGTCTCCTATGTCTCCATACATAGTTAATTACCCTCAACCCTAACGGCACATCAAATCGTTCTCTTCTTGTGTGCACATAACTTCCGCCTGGATGGGTAAAACACACACTCACACTTAACAATCTCCTTCTAGCTACCCCCCTCTCTCACTCTTCCCCTATATCCCCGAAACCAATAAGACCATCCCTTTGTTTAATTCCCGCCTACATGCACCATCGATATATAGTAGTCTTCCTCGGTGTCTCTCGAACAAACACGTTCTCTCGATGTCAACTCCTCTCACGCGCACACGCCTTCTCTTCCCTCTCTACGGGCCTTTTCTCTCTCGCACCCCCTCGTTGGTGGCCCCTGTCATACACTATGATGAAGCCACACACACTTAAATTACATCCGCCACTGAGGACCCCACGTCACACACACACGCACCCACCCCCCACCCCACCCCCCCCCACACACACACTAAGACTCCATCTCACACACATATGCTCTAGGCGGAGCATTTGTTCCTACCACCCTTCGTCCAACCTTACCCCTATGATAAGCAATCACCTTAATTTACTTGTATAACATGGAAAAATTCCACTTTACTTTAGTAGTTAGCAAACTTATCATCTCTACTCTTATAAAAAACGAGTTGGTGATGATGGTGTGCCTGCCATCTTGTAATCTCTACTCTTATAAAAAATGAGTTGGTGATGATGGTGTGCCTGCCATCTTGTAATATAGACCGCACGATCTATATCTGACGGATAGAAAGCAAACTATGACAATTTTACAAAAGATACCCACACCTCTCTCCACATTTACAACAAGGCCTTGCCTTGTTCATCGTCCTTATCTCCCACAACCTCATTGCTGAGCAATTAAAAAAGGAAGTCTCTAGAACAATCTAGCATGGTGGCCGCTACCGCCTGCCGGCGCCGTTCATCCCCATGCCTCCGCCCAGTCCGACCACCAGTCACCACCACACTCCACTCCTCACCTTATCTCTCATCTTCCATTTTTTCGATGAAATTGTCGAGATACTAGTTTTTCGATAAAATTCTTGAGATATCATAGTTTTTACACATGGGATTACTCCTGCATGGGTCAATAACAACAGGTGTTTTGTAAAAAAATGCATATTGATGTTCTGTGCAATGCACGAGCATCTTGCTAGTAATTATATAACGCAAATCACGAGCAGGAAGTGACATTTTTTTACACAACCACGTTAACATGGCCATGTAAATCACTAGCTAAGTGTAATAACATTATACTTATATCCCAATGCAAAAGGTTGAGTACATGTCCGAAGAGTAGAGTCGCACACACGCACTCTGTCTCTTAGAATCTCTCTCACACACCAGTTACGTGACGCCCACTTAAGCAGACACGTATGTTACAATTTGTGCACCCGCGGGTACACGTGATGGTGCGCATTTATTTAAACCGTGCGGCGAACCCAAACAGTAGCTGCATTCATTCCCCTTCCGCCGCCTCTTCTCTGGTCGCTGTAGCCCGATAGCCATGGCCTGGCCGAAGGTAACGACATACGCCATACTCCCGCCGGAGCGGCGCTTTAATCTGGAATTTTTAGTGGTCATGCATGCATCTTTTTGTGCTAGCACTCCTATATAAGGGTTGACCGGTCGCTTCCCGCGGACGTGCGCGAGCGTTGGAAGACGAAGGAGAAGGGAAGCGGGCTATGGAGTAACGTTTTTACCACATTTTCTTAGGAAACGGAGTGCAATAATTGAGTAGTTTTGCAAACTACGAGTACTACACCTGAAACAGTTCAAAACCAATACCACCATCACGCCCGCGTCTGACCGCCCTGGCCGACCCCACCCCCCTCCCTTGCCGGCGCACGCTCCCCGCGTGAAACGGTCAGAGTCGCCTCGGAACGTCAGTGCCGCATTAACGCCCGGCCAGAGCGGAGGCGACCTCTCACTGGCGCTGGCTTTGAAGCAGCGCGACGGCCGAGAGACCGCCGCTTCCTGGTGCACGTGACTGCTCTGCGTCGAGGCTGGCCATAGTTTGGATGAGTCTCCATCGTGGCGAGCCACACTAATTGCAATGATATGGACTCCCGTTGCCCACAGTTATGGATCGTTCCATCTATGAAGAACACATGGGACTGGAACTACGAGATGTAGCCAGGAGTGGATGTACGAACCTGAGTAATGTAGCGCAGTAAGTGAAGTAGAAAGGCACAAATAGTATGAACATGTGTGGCATATAGGCATTTGTCTCTTACTACCACTAAATGTTGTACGTGCAATGCCCGGTGATGTTATGGAGTACGTGCCTAAGTACTCTACTACTACTATATTAATTGGAGGCACATATTAGGTTTTATATTTGTTTACGTGTATGCCCCAAGACCTTCCAACTAGACGTGTCTTTCTCTCCGGGTCGCACTTTGTATCGTTCATACCACTAGTACTACTACGTGTGGTCTCCGACCCAGAAGTGGAGACGCTCTACCACGATGTTCATGTCCCACTCCTTTCGCTGACGTGTGGGACATCCAGCACGTGCCGTGTTTGGCACTCCTTCGTCGTAAGAGTTGAAACGCTAGCATTCATCAGAATAAAAAATAAATACAAATCAGCAGTGATACTGTACCACGCGGTTTCCTTGCTCCTCGATATCGGAAAGAATACTTCCGTTCACCGACATGTGGGACGTTGACCATCCTGGTCCACTTGCCATGCCCGCAGAACTCCAAGGGAGAGTCACCCCGGTCGTCGCACCGTAGTAATTACTAATGAGCCATCAAATCACAGGCCCAACCTTTCCCACTGTGAAGTTGCTCGGACGAAGGAACCTTCATGAATTTGTTGAATTCCGATTCTTGAAGAAAACTACTGTACCAGCAGTATTGCTAGCTACAGTAGTTACTCCAGTAGAGGCCTCCTTTTGTTCATAGGATAGGAATTTTATAGGAATATGAAAATCATAGGAAGTGAGATGACATGCATCTCAATTCCTATAGAGAAAGAGATGCCATTTGATGCATAGGATAGGAATTTTTCCATTGAGTCTAGGCTAATGTACTGGTAATTTGCTCTAAAAACTACAGTAGTAACTAGTAGTACTGGTACATGCTCGTAATTAATTAAACAAACGTACGGGCGACACAGACACACACACTAACTACTAGTACTACTACTTCTCACATGTTGGTCAGACGCCGTCATTCTCCTTCCCGGCTTTGTCGGCGACACCCCACTGTGCTTGGATCTCCGCTGACCTCTCCGCAACAGCGCGTGCGTCCTCTTCTTTCTTGCGACGGCGGGCCTCTCTTTTCTTGAGTGCTTTATGACTTTTCCGCTCACTCTGTGCGGCTTTGGCCGCCTCTTGCTCTACCGCCCATTCGGCCTTGGCAGCTTCAAATTCCGCCCACATAGTTGTGAGTTTGCGAGCGCCGCTGAACTCGGCATGGCGGGATATCATCGCTTCCCTACCATTCTGTGTGCGGTCGTGAGCGGCGAGGAACTCGGCGCGACGGGATGCCATCGCTTCCTTACCAGTTAGTGTGCGGAGCGGTGGCATGAACGACGCATGGTGACAGCTATGGGGTGGAGTGGCCGGACAACCGTAAAGTGCATTGGTTTGTCAAGAGCTCAAGGACAGAAGACGAAGGAAATGTGGATTCCCCTTCAATCCTGGTCATTTATTACCGAGTAAAATGCATTGGCGGTCATCGAACTTGTCTTGATAGCTCACTTTGATCATTGTATACGAGATATGGTGATTATACGGTCACTGGCTCAGCGTATAGCTCCGTATTTGTCTGGTTGACTAGTCAAACAGTCCGCATGCGCCTCATCAGCTCGTGTTCTTATCTATCTATCTATGCGGGCCTACCTGTCAGTGGAGAAAGAAATAAAAACCAAAATTATGCATATGTGAGGAATCAAACCACGGACTCGTCGCTGCAACACACACCCGTCAGCCAAATGAAAATGAAATGCTTTGCGTTAAATGCACAAACGGATTTTTTTAATATTATACGTGATGCACACATTAGCGCACAACGTCCATAGAGGCAAGTAGCATGTACGCGTGCAGACAGCAAGACACTCACGCTCACGCTCACGCTGTCAAACCATGATAATGCATGCACGTTGTCGGGTGGTAGGTGCGACATATGCCAACGGGTGGCTTATCATTGTGGGAGCCAGTAAGACATCGCCGGTGCCTGGAAACGGGATAAGGCGAAGACATGCACACCGGCGAATCTTACCCAGGTTTGGGGCTCTCCGTGGAGATAACACCCCTAGTCCTGCTCTGTGGGGTCTCCGCATGATCACTAGATCAACACAAGTAGCTACACGTGCTCCTTGAGCTGTTTGGCTAGGGGAAGAAGAAGGGCAAGGCTAGCTCTCCTTTCCTCTCTATGTGATGTGTAAAACTCTATGAGCTCAACCCTTTGCATGGGTGTCCCGGGGGGTTTATATAGGCCTACCCCCCGGGGGTACAATGGTAATCCGGCTGGGTGCGGGTCCCAGCCGTCAGTGTCTGTGCTCGCCGGCTTCTCCACCGGCCATTCAGGCATGCCGACTGGTGGGTCTCGCCGGCTGCCGGCCTCTTGGCCGACAGGCCGGCCCCACCGCCTGGGGGCCTTGTCGGCGGCTGGTTACTGTTGCCTCGCACTTGATGACGAGGGCTTTGTCGAGGTGAGCGTGGCTACAGTGCCGCCGCCTTGCGGGCTCTCACTGTAGCCTCACCTCGTCTTGTCTCCTTAATGATGCACATGTTTCGAGGGAGGGAGGTAGCCGGCTATTGGGAGCTGGCTACGCCCCAGGCCGACTAGGGGAGGCCGGGCCGCCTTCGAGCGTCTCTCTAGCTAAAGGGGCCCGCCGCCCGCGGGCCGTACTAGCGCCTGTCGTGGGTGACGTCGAGGTCAACATGGCTATAGTGTCGCGCCGGACGGGGGATGGCTGACCCGTACGGCGCCCTGTGGCCATGCATGTTCCGGGATTCGGGGGTAGTGGGCTGTACTGCGGCCACGCCCTGTCTTATCACCGTTATGTGGGTGCAGCCCTGGTGGGTGCAGTCTTGGCCGGCTTCTGGGAGTCGGCCTTCTTCATGGCTGGCTTCTGGAAGTCGTCCTCTTGGGGCCTGCTTCCTGGAGTCGGCCATCTCGTAGCTTTCTTCGGGAAGGTTTTTGAGGCCGGGTCGCCTTCTGGTAGTCGGCCTTGGGGATAGCCGGCCAGAGGAAGGCGGCCCCATGCTCTGGATGCTTGAAGGCTCGATTGGCCTGATAATTTTTCGAAGAGCCAGGGGGAGTCGGCTAGGCTACCCGTGGCCATTTACTCCGACAGTAGTCCCCAAAGTTGGTTGGTCTTCGAGGCTGAGAGGAGGTCGAGAAGCTCGGTCAGCTTCTTATCTTGACGAGCCAGCTGCTGGGAGCCGGCTTCGGTTGGGTGCGCCATCTTGGCGAAACATCTAAAGTCTGAAGGCGGGAGTCGGTTGGTGCGCGCGCCGGGCTGCGGGCCGGCCGCTCGCCGCCCGGCTGAAAAAAGCCTGCCAACCCACGCGCGCGACAGGACGTCGCCGCAGGCCGGGGGCCCACCAATCCTACGCCTAGGCCCAGGCGCGGATTCTCTGTGGCCCAAAGCGGGCCGCACGTCTTCCGGCGGCAGTTTCCGCACGTCGTTAGGGCGCAATAATCGCGGGACGTGGGGGAGTGGGCGCAGTTAATCCCACGTCCCCCCCCACGCCTCGCCTCCTCGGCTTCGCCACACGAGGCTATAAGTAGGGGGGAGGGGAAGCGGCAGACGCTCGCACGCTCCTCCTCTCTCCGCCATCTTCTTCCTCCTTCTTTCCATCGCAGCAGCATCTTGCCGCTGCGCCATCCCACCAATCTTCGCACCACCCCGCAGCTTCGCCGCCGCGGGGCCGTGCTTTCTCCGCCGCCGCACCCTTTCTTGCCAGCTTCTCGCCATCATTTAGTACGGCGGAGACTGGGACGGCTCCAACGTCCATACGGACCACATCGACTTCCTCCGCAAGACACGGCGGTTGCCCGGCAAGGACCAGGTGCGGGTCCGTCTCGTGCCGGAGAAGGAGATCACGCCGGCACCGGAGGAAGGCGAGCGGGTAGTCTTTCACTCGCACTTCCTGCGCGGCCTCGGTCTGCCCGCGAGCACCTTCTTCCGCTCCTTCCTCGAGTTTTATCAGCTCCAGCCGCACCACCTCACTCCAAACACGGTGGTGCTGTTGCCCGCCTTCGTCACCCTGTGCGAGGGCTTTCTTGGCGTTCTTCCCACCCTCGAGCTCTGGGGGGGATTCTTCCAAACCAAGCTCGGCACCCGCATGCAGGGCGTGCCGGCTCAGAGCAGCGCCTTCATCGTGATGCGGAGGCCGACAGCTGACAACCCCTTCCCCGTCATCACGTTGATCCAGTCGGTGAAGCGCTGGCAGAAGTCATACTTCTACGTGAAGAACGTCGCCCCGCAAGGCGACTACGTCAACTTGCCAGCTTACGTAGCCGGCCCGCCGGCTGGGAGGCGGCCCCAGTGGTCCTATCGGGCCGCGACGCTGTCGCCGGCTGGAGCCGCAGCCGTCGCCCGACTCCGGGTAATGATCCAGTCGGAGGGCCTGACTGGGTCCGACCTGCTGGCCGCCTTCGTCATGCGCCGGGTGCTCCCGCTTCAAAGCCACCCTCATCTGATTTGACAGATGAGCGGCCAACTCGATCCGAGTCGGATGTGCGCCAAGGAGATGCCTCATGACGAGGTGGCTCATATGGTGAATTATCTCGCGAACTGCAAGCTCTCCGCAGAGTGGCAGTTTGGCAAGGAGCCGTAGTCCCGCGCTCATCCACCGCCTATGATATGCTTTCTTTATCTTTTCTTCTTTTAGTTTTGTCGCCATGTTCTTCTTGGCCGACTCTGACCAGTCGGCACGTCTTGGCAGAGCCCTCTCCTTCGACCTACGGCCGGGACAGCGGGGGCGGATCGCCGATTTCTCCCCGACTAGGCGGAACATGACTTGGAGGACCCCGACTTGGGGGCGGCCGCCATGGACGACAACACCGAGGCGGGAGGCGGCGAAGCAGGCGGGAGGCGGCGAAGCAAGCGGCGGCTCCGGGCTTGAACCAGCTTCGAAGACTGGCCGGATGACGACGAGGCGGAAATCGTCCCACGCCGCCAGCCGTCGTCCGACCATGGCACGGGTTCCTCCGTCGCGCCGCCTGCTCGGGGCGGCGCGCAGAAGCGCCGGGCCGCGTCGGGCTTGTTCGGAAGTCGGCCAAAGAAGCCCAAGGGCGGGGCGGCAGCGACCAGACGGGATGAGGCGGCCGCGAAGGCGGCCCGCTTCCGCAAGGTGGTGAAGCAGCCGCAAACAGTTTCAGTGTAAGTGTAGACTCTTTTGCATATTCTTTCTTCTTTTCTTTTTTTTTGAGGGAGAACGACAGTGGGAGAGGCTCCCACTGACTTTGTATTACTCACAAAGGAACAAATACATATGTGTTACAAAGGGTTTTGTGGCCCCCCGGCCATACTAGTTATCCACGGTCTTAGTGGCCCAAGTTTACAATGTAATTAGACAGGAAAGGATGAAGATCCTCCCGGCAATTATGTGTTAGCAGCTCCAAGAGATGCTTGAATCTAGCTAGCCATGCTCCATGGGAGTGCTGAATCCCTCTAAAGTGTTGATTGTTTCTCTCCATCCAAAGACTCCAAGAAGCCAGGAGAAAGATATCCATGAAGAGAGGTTGTCTCCAATTACCCCTACCTCCATGCAGAAGAGTCAATCTGTTATCAGCTGCCGGCCATGTCACTCCAACTACATCCCAGCAGTGTTGGCTAAAGGGGCAATTGAAGAACAGATGTTCCACCGTTTCCTCTGGAGGGTTTTGACAGAACATGCATGCATAGTTGCCCCCCACGACAACAAAGTGTCTGTGTTTGAGCATATTCCTGGTATTCAGGCGATCAACTAGGAGTAGCCATCCAAACATCTTGAATTTGATCGGGCTTTTAGCTTTCCAGAGCCATCCAAACGCCTCGTCTACCACAACCTGTTTGTAGCAGTGATTATAGAACTTCTTGGACGAAAAACGCCCAAGCAGGCATTCCCAGACATCACTGTTATCGGCGGCCAGCCGATTTTGCGGCAACCCCTCCTGGATCTCTTTGATTTCTTCTCTCGCCTGGGTCGAGAGAGGGAGACTAAAAATCGTGGATGGGTCAGTTGCAGTAAGAACCTTAGCAATGGAATCATCCTCATTCAGACAAAATGAAAAGGCTCGTGGGTATATATCCATTAATGGGGAGTCTTGAGTATTATCAAACCAAGCATCTTTCCAGAACAGAGCACTAGAGCCATCCCCCGGGGTGACTTTAGTGATCCCTCGGAATATCCCACTGAGTTGCGTCACATCTCTCCACCAGAAAGAACCCACTGCCTCAGATGCATGCGGTATCTTGTTTCTGTAGTAGGCATCCCAAACAAGTTCCACCCAGGGAACATCTTCATGATTATAAAATTTGAAAAGATGTTTTAGGAGGAGGGCTGCATTCTGTGTTTTAAGATCAATCACACCAAGGCCTCCGCAGCGTTTTGGGCGGCAGACCAGCTCCCAAGCCGCAAGAGAGTTATTTTTGACCCCGTCGTCAGAGTTTTTAGCCCAGAGGCAATGTCTACGCAGCTTATCCAGATGTTCAATCACCTTTGGGTGTATCTTTCTTCTTTTCTTGTCGATTTCTGAATCCTTGTCTTGTTTCAAAAATCAGGGCTCCGCTTTCTCTTGAGCGGGTTGCTGCCGCCTCCGTGGTTGGATCGCCGGGAGGATCCGGGAGCGCCCGCCGTGTGGACCCCCGCGCCGAGCTTCAAGCGGCGACGGAGCGAAATGCGCGGGAGGCGCGGGAGGAGCGGGAGGCGGAAGAGCTGAGGGCGGCTGCCGCCAAGGCGGCGCAGGAGGAGGCGGAGGAGTCGGCGAAGGCACGTGCCGACGCGGCGGCCAAGGCCCAGGCGGAGGCTGTAGCCGCAGCGACAGCGGAAGGGGCCTTGCTTGTCACCCCCCTGCGTGTCGCGGCGCCCGAGATCCCGGAGCCCCCGCCGGAGGAAGCCGGCGGTGACCTGCCGGGGTTGGAGAGGGAGGACGACGTCGTCATCCAGGAGAGGGAGGCGGCACCGCCCTCGCCGACCGGGGCGGCCCAAGGCAGCCGGCCTAACGCGCCGCCAGCGCAATCGGCTGGAGGCGAGCCGGCTGTGAGGACGGACCTGGTGGTCTGGTCGCCATCGCGCCAGCGCGCGGGGAAGGCAACTTCGGCTCCGGACCCACAGAAGGCCGCGGGACCCAGCTCGTCGGCCCAGGACGTGGAGACGGCCAGCGCCAGCTCGGGGTGGATGCCAGGTGGTGGGACGGCCGTGGTGAATGTGGCAGCACAAGAAGTCCGGAACCGGCTTCAGTCCCAGGCCGCAATGCTGAGGCAGTATAATGATGAGTTCCTCGCGACACGGGCGGCCATTCGGGTAAGTCTTCCCTTTTTTGCTTCTTGATCTTGGTTTCTTCCGTGAGGGCGCGTCAGCGCACCCACTGGGTGTAGTCCCCGAGTTCCGAGTCGGCTGCTGAGCAGGCCGCTTGGAACTTCTTAGTAGGCTTTGTTTGCTATCTTGTTCTCATTCGCTTCTCTGCCCGACTTGCAGGACTACCACAACCTCCGTGCGGCTGCCTTCAACTCCCAGGCTCGGGAGCTGACCCAGAAGACTGCTGATCTAGCTGAGAGCCGGGGTAAGTGCTTCATCTTTTATCTTATGTGGGGGCGCGTCAGCGCACCCACTGGGTGTAGTCCCCGAGATTCGGGCCGACTCCTGAGCAGTCGGGTCGGATCTTTCTTGACGACTTCTTTCTTATTGCTCTTTTCTTCTCTGCCATATCTGCAGCGGCCAACGCCAAACTGAGGGAGCAGCTGGGTGGGACTCAGGCCGCCCTTCGCGCTAAGGAAGCCGAGTTCGACGCCTTGGCTCAGGAGCGTGACCGCCTGGTCAAGAAGCTGGCCGACCAGGAGGAGAGCCACAAGGCGGACCTGAAGGCAGTGCAGGATAGCGAGGCCGCCCTCCAAGCCGAATATGAGACCGAGGCGGCGAGCTGGGCCGAGGCGAGGCAGTCATTGATCAACGGCTACGGCCAGATCAAAGACTTGGTTGACGGTAGGCCGCCCTCTTTTTCGTTCCTTGCTTGCCGCTTGCCGTTTAGTTCACTCTCTAACTTGGTATTTTTCTCTTCTTTCTTGTGCAGAGTACTTCCCTAGCAACTCTACTGCCGCCAACCAGGTCATCGAGGCCCACCGCGAGGCGCAAAGGCAGGCTGGCGCTGAGATCACGCCGAACGCTCGCCGGTCGCTTGAGGAATAGCTCCTGGCGATTCAAGCCCGCCTCCAGCCGGCTCACCGCATGCTCCGCCGGCTTCAGCGTGTTGGGGCGCAGGTGCTGGCCGCTCTCTGGCCCGGCGAGGTGATTCCCCACACCCCCAGTCGGACTGCCGACTGGCTGGAGGTAGCGGCCGGCCGCTTTGAGGCCTGGAAGGCTTCTGCGGCTCGGTCAGGCGCCAGGCGGGCGCTGGAGTTCGTCAAAGCCTGGTATCCTGAGCGGAGTTTGGACTAGCTGGCAACCTGGCGGTAGGAGGACGACACGGAGCTGGAGCCGGTGCGGCCGGCTATCATCCAGCGTGCCTTGGCGATCGCCGACTACACCGACACCAGCGCCTTTGCTCCTGAGGTGGATGATAACGGCGTTGCCCAGCCGGAGGAGTGGTTCGGGCTGAACCCAGCAGATGGCGAGGACTCGGCGGAGGAGATCGACTCCAGCAATGAGGGCGAGGAGGAGGAGGAGGGTGAAGACGCCGTGCCAGATGGTGGAGCAGCCGGCCAGCCTCAGCTTGACCGTGCCTCCAGCAACAAGGCGCGTGCGAGCACACCGCCTGCAGCCGGCGATGATCAAGCCGAGACTCGCCAGCCGGCCACTCCTCCAGCCGGCGCTGCCGTCTCCACCGACCAGCCCGGCTCCCCTGCTGCGCCCTTAGTCTAATCTGCCGCCTTTACTTTCCTGTTTTATTACTCTTTGAACAATATTTCGTTAAGTTTGCGCAGTTCCACCCACTGGGGGTTTATTCAAACTATATTGACTGCCGGCCTGTTGAAGGCCTTATGTGTAAATATAATCATGCATGTGTTTGGCTTCCCATTGTTCTTGCTTTTCATCCTTTGGTTGTTTCCTTTGCCGCCCTCCCTTGGTTGCCGCCTTCCCAGCCGGATAGCTGCTCTACAGTCTGTGGCTGGGGAGGTGCTTGGCCGATTGGGAGGGCAAGTACTCTAGCTTGCTTGGATTGTGGCGAAGTGACTGGGAAGCCGGCTAGCCGGCTGTTCTGACAGCCGGTAGGCGTGGTTGGAGGTCTGCTTGTGTTATATAAGTTCGTTAGTCCTTAGCCGTTTTTCGTGTGGGCATCCTTTCCTGCCTTTGGCTCTTGCCAGTCGGACAGTCGGTTCTTCGAGCTGCGACTTACAACAAGAGAGGGCTCGGGTGCTGGCACACTACTTGTCTGACTTCAGGTAGAACTTTTAACATAACTCAAGGCGGCCAGTCCCGGGCCGACTAGTCGAACCCGGTGCCAGTTAGAGAATCAAATGTAATAGTACATTCATGGGTATGACACTCGTCATTCATAGATAAAGGAGGGCAGTCCCCGAGTGCGCCTCGGGGGGCCCGTTGTCTTGTACTTAATACAAAAAGGTAGCACGATACATACTGCTTTTAACTCTAAAATCTTCTCAGGAGATTGGCGTTCCATGGTCGTTCTGACTCCTTGCCGGAATCATCCCTCTTGCATGCTCTCGGCTTCTGTGCGTCGATCAGGTAGTAGGAGTCGTTGCCTAGGGCCTTGCTGATGACGAAAGGGCCTTCCCAAGGGGCCGAGAGCTTGTGCTGGCCGGCTGTTCGCTGGATCAGCCGGAGCACAAGATCGCCTTCTTGGAAGGATCTTGGCTTGACCTTCTGGTTGTGGTAACGGCGCAGACCCTACTGGTAGATGGCGGACCGGCTGAGTGCTAACAGCCGGCCTTCTTCCAGCAGGTTGACGCCGTCTTCTCGCGCTTCCTTGGCCTCCGCCGCCGTGTACATGGTGACCCGAGGCGAGTCGAACTCGATGTCAGTTGGGATGACGGCCTCGGCACCATATACAAGGAAGAAAGGAGTGAAGCCGGTTGACTTGTTCGGGGTAGTACGCAGACTCCAGAGGACAGCCGGCAGCTCATCGAGCCAGCAGCCGGCCGAATGCTCCAGTGGTACGACCAGTCGGGACTTGATGCCGGAGAGGATGAGGCCGTTTGCTCGCTCGACCTGGCCGTTTGACTGCGGGTGGGCAACGGACGCTAAGTCCAGTCGGATGCCCTGTGTCACGCAGAAACGTGCCAGTGCTCCTTTGGCAAAATTCGTGCCGTTGTCGGTGATGATGCTGTGTGGTATCCCATACCGAGTAGTGATGTCTGCGATGAATGTCACGGCAGTCGGCCCGTTCAGCTTCTTGATTGGCTTTGCTTCAATCCACTTGGTGAATTTGTCCACGGCGACAAGCAGATGTGTCATGCCGCCGCGGGCTGTCTTGAATGGGCCCACCATGTCCAGCCCCCAAACGGCAAAGGGCCAGGTGAGGGGGATGGTCTTGAGTGCAGAAGCCGGCAGGTGTTGCTTGGAGCTGAAGACTTGGCATCCTTTGCAGCATTTGACTAATTCCTTGGCGTCTTCCAAAGCAGTCGGCCAGAAGAAACCATGGCGGAAAGCTTTGGCGACAAGTGATCTTGAGGCCGCGTGGTGGCCGCATTCGCCTTGTGAAGTGTTGTAACACCCCGGACGTAACTTGCCATATTTGTAACTCCGAATCTTGCCATTTTCGGCAATGTGATATGATATTCCCTCTGTGGTCGGGTTTTGTCTTTCATTTTGTTTTTTTCCTTGTCATGCATTTCATATCATGTCATCATGTGCATTGCATTTGCATACGTGTTCGTCTCATGCATCCGAGCATTTTCCCCGTTGTCCGTTTTGCAATCCGGCGCTCCTATCTCCTCCGGTGCACCCCTCTTGTTTTCTTTCGTGTGTGGGTGTCAAACTTTCTCAGAATGGACCGAGGCTTGTCAAGTGGCCTTAATATACCACCCGGAGACCACCGGTCAAGTTTCGTTCCATTTGGAGGTCGTTTGGTACTCCAACGGTTAACCGGGCATCCGCAAAGTCCATTTGAGTGTCCAGCAAAAAAAACCCTAAAAACCAGCTCAAAACCCACCAAACTCTCTTCCATGCTCTAGTTCGTTCGATCACGATCATGTGGGTGAAAACCGCACCTCATTTGGAGCCTCCTAACTCCCTCTACCTATTTATATGTGAGACCCCCAAAAACGAATCGCAGTTCAAACCCTACCTTCTTCCACCTCGCGCCCGGACGAAATTCCCCGCCGCCGGACGTGTCCGCCGCCTCCGCCCGACGAATCGGGAGCCGCCACCTGTCCCGCCGCC